>NC_029788.2:122685252-122687662 GCF_000816755.2 Arachis ipaensis
CGAAAGATATGAAAGATCTCTCCCAATCCGTACATACGATTTTCATCAAATACAGCTTTCCACAGAATTCTATATGTATCCATATGTATCTATGAGATCGAGTATGGAATTCTATTTACTCACTTTGAAATTGAGTATCCGTTTCCCCCCTTTTCTTGCTAGGATTAGAAATCCTGTATTTTACATATCCATATGATTGAGTCCTTAGATTTCCAAAATAGTGTAAAGTGCTTCGAATCATTGCTATTTGACTCGGATCTATTCTAAAAAAGTAGAGGCATTTTGAATTTTTTGTTGACATGGACAAAGTCAAGGAAAACCTCTGAAATTATTTTAATATTGGACCTTGAACATATCATAGTTTCGAATCGAATCTCTTTAGAGAGAAGATCTTTTGTCTCATGGTAGCCTGCTCCAGTTCCCTTACGAAACTTTCGTTATTGGGTTAGCCATACACTTCACATGTTTCTAGCGATTCACATGGCATTATCAAATTATACAAGTCTTAGATAAGAATCTACAACACACTAGAACGACCTTGTTGATGACAATCCTTTACTCCGACAGCATCTAGGGTTCCTCGAACAATGTGATATCTCACACCGGGTAAATCCTTAACCCTTCCCCCTCTTACTAAGACTACAGAATGTTCTTGTAAATTATGGTCAATACTGGGTATATAAGCAGTGATTTCAAATCCAGAGGTTAAGCGTACTCTGGCAACTTTACGTAAGGCAGAGTTTAGTTTTTTTGGGGTGATAGTAAAAAAGTTGACAGATAAGTCACCCTTACTGCCACTCTACAGAACCGTACATGAGATTTTCACCTCATATGGCTCCTCGTTCAATTCTTTCCAAGTCATTGGATCCTTTTTTTCATTCGAGAATCTCCTCTCTTCCTTCTTCCACTCCGCACTGAAGAGTAACTAGGACTAATTCAGTCATGTTTTTATGTTCTAATTGATTCCTTTTTTTATTATTCTCAAAGGAGAAGATTTTTCTTTTTACTAAACATATGTGGATCCAATCACGATCTTTTAATAAGAACAAGAAATCTTTCTCAATCAATCCTTTTGCCCCCATCCCATTCTTTGAAAATACCAATTTTCAAAGATTCAACCTAATCTTATCAGAGACAAACTAAACTTCTACTCGAGTTTAATTTGGCTAGATTTACTCTCTAAATTTTCAACAACTAAGTGTTCACCCAACATAGTAAGAGAATTCTCTCAGGATCATGAATACAAAATAAAAATACATACAAAAGAAATCAAAATAATTGTCTAGCTTTTCTCCAAGCTAACTCTCTTTACCTTTTTTCTCACAGCTTTTACATATATCTCACATAATGTCTTTTTTTATTGATAAGAAACAAAGAAAGATAAAAACTGAAGAACAGAAAATTTAATGTAAAATCATGAAGGAGAAAAAAGTTAAGTTCAAAAGCTATAAAGACCCAAACAGTGTGCTCACTCTCCTTGGTTCAATTTCTAACCGTTTATCTTTTAAAATAAGAGTAAAACTTCCAAAATTTGAGCTAGATTGAACACCTTTGACTTTGTTTTTCTTTCCAAAAATTCAGAGCAAAAACATAAAAGAGAGATGAGACACCATAGTGATTCATGGATAATGAAATTGGCTTGAATCCTTACCCAACTGCTTCACTTTCTTCCTTTTTTTTCTTTTAACTTCAAAAATCTGAACCGTTGATCTATTCTTTGACTCCAAATTTTAATTGTGATATTTGATTTACAACAGAGATATACAACCTCTATTTTCTTCTTCTTACACGAATGGTGTATGCATGAAGAGAGCAGTTTCAACAAGTTAGAATGGTAGCACAAAGATAAAATTATTATACTCATTTTTTTTCTTATTCAACTTTTGATTTAATTTTTGCTTTTGGCAATAACATCTAACTTTTTTTCTTTTTCATTTTTGATACTTGAACTTGATGATCTCTTTTTTTATATATATATTTTGATGAAATTCTAATTTAAACATGCCTTTTTGTTTGTGAAATTTTTTATCCTTAATTTAAGATTAGTCAAGTGGGTCACAATCAGAAAAAAGAAGAGAGTATTTGATTGAAGTATTGAGCACATTGGACATGGATCAGACAAAAAAAAAATAATGAGGGCTGACTCTTGAAAATTTTGGGCCTATTTTACATATTTTGATTTTTTTCACGATAAACATATACATCAACAACATTTTTAAACATATACATGTTTTTTATTATGCTGCATCCGGGTTCAAACTATACACCAAGTATTGAATATAAATTCTTAAGTGTTGTGTGGATGAGTATGTAGTGTGAATGTGTTGTAATACCTAGAACTAAGGGTTGTCCAATCCACTTGACAAAAAAATTTTTTTTTTTATCAAATTATTATTTTTTGTTATCTCAA
>NC_029788.2:122687794-122689381 GCF_000816755.2 Arachis ipaensis
GCAACAATTGTTCAAATTCAAACTCTTTTTTGTGTTATCAGTTTCAATTCCAATTCATGGAACCTAGCTTTGTCTATTCACTTAAATTAATCTTGTTCCTTATCATCATCACTACTCCATGGTTTCTATTGTCCCTTCATGGCTATAATAATAATGTTGATGAGAGTTCAACTTATTCTACATACATAGTCCATATGGACAAATCTCAATTTCCTAACATATTCACAACCCACCATGATTGGTTTGAGGCCACAATTCAATCTTCAAAACCATCCTTTCACATATCAAATAGTAATAAAAGACCATCAAAAAAACAATTATTGTACTCATATAATCATGCAATGTATGGTTTTAGTGCAACCTTATCTTCAGAAGAGTTAAACTCTCTTAGAAACTCATATGGATTTATTTCAGCATATCCTGATAGAACCGCCACAATGGACACAACACACACCTTTGAGTTTCTCTCTTTAGACCCTTCTTTTGGGCTATGGAATGCTTCAAACCTTGGTGAGGGTGTGATTGTGGGTGTGATTGATAGCGGGGTGTGGCCTGAGAGTGAGAGCTTCAAAGATGATGGAATGGAAAAGAAGCTTCCATTGAAATGGAAAGGGACATGTGAGGAAGGTGAAGAGTTCAATGCCTCCATGTGCAACTTGAAGCTCATTGGTGCAAGGTATTTCAACAAGGGTTTGGTTGCTGCAAAACCTAATGTCACAATCAAGATGAACTCACCTAGGGATTATGATGGACATGGAACTCACACATCATCCACTGTTGCTGGAAACTATGTTCATGGTGCCAATTTCTTTGGCTATGCCAAAGGTGTGGCTAGAGGCATTGCACCAAGGGCTAGGGTTGCCATATACAAGGTAATTAACTAATTTTATTGTTTTGGCATGTTTAAGTTACAATAAAATATATAAAATTATTTTATGTATACAATAAAAATCAATCAACAAATATTATGAATACAGGTATCTTGGGAGGAGGGTCGTCAGGCTTCTGATATATTGGCCGGAATGGACCAAGCAATTGGTGATGGAGTTGATGTGATTTCAGCTTCAATGGGGCTTGATAAAGTTCCACTATATGAGGACTCCATAGCCATAGCTTCTTTTGCAGCAATGGAGAAAGGCATTGTTGTTTCATCTTCTGCAGGTAATGAAGGTCCAAAGCTTGGAACTTTACACAATGGAATCCCTTGGGTTATAAATGTGGCTGCAAGCTCCATTGATCGTACATTTGGTAGCTTGGTTCTTGGAAATGGTGAAACCATCATTGGTTGGACATTGTTTGCAGCAGATGCTATTGTTCAAGATCTTCAACTTGTTTATGATGACACTTTATCAGCTTGCAACTCTTCGCACATGTTAAGTGAGGTTGTTTATTACTAATTATTTAGTTTCTTTGGGTTAACTATGTTTAATTTTTTTATTCTTCTAAAATTTGTGACCTTTTGTGCATATATATAGTCTTATACTTTGTTATTAATTAGTTTGTCACTGTTAATTAAAAACTGATCAATTGACAAATAAAAATGAAATTTGTATAGTATCTTGTTTATCATGTCAGTATTTACCAAAA
>NC_029788.2:122689451-122691367 GCF_000816755.2 Arachis ipaensis
TATTTGAAAATAATATGATTTTTTATATTAGTTTCGATATAATATTAAATTAAATTAGTTCTTCTATCACTTAGACGAATATAAAGTATTACAGAATAATTTATAGCACGTGTCATTATCTAACTAACAGAAAGAGAATTAATCTGATTTGAAATTATATCTTTTAAAAACTAATTTAAAATGGCTATTAATCCTATCAAATTGTTTTAATTTTGTGATATTTCTAATACTATTTTAATTCTTATTCATACTCAACATGATATTTAATGTGAATGTTTAATAATAGGTTGTTGCTGCCACATCTGATGGGATCATTGTATGCAAGGCCAGCAATTCAATTTCTGTGTTTGATCAAATAAAATTAGTGACTATGACGAATGTAAAAGGAGCAGTGTTCATCTCAGATGATCCTGAACTAACTGAATGGGGACATCTCTATTCTCCTAGCATTGTAATTACTTCTAAAGATGCAAAATCTGTGATCAATTATGCACAGAGCAACAAGAATCCAAAAGCCACCATCAATTTTCAACAAACATTTCTTGGAATCAAGCCATCACCGGTTGCTGCACATTATAGTTCAAGAGGACCTTCACCTAGTTTTCCATGGATCTTAAAACCTGATATAATGGCACCAGGAACTAGGGTTTTAGCTGCTTATATTCCTCACAAAACAACAGCAACAATTGGCACAAATGTCTTCCTTTCAAGTCACTATAATATTCAATCCGGAACTTCAATGGCTTGCCCTCATGTTTCTGCGGTTGCGGCACTTCTTAAAGCAGCACGTCCCGAATGGGGCGTTGCTGCTATTAAGTCAGCAATAATGACTACTGCTAATTTTCTCGATAACACAGAGAATTTAATTAGGGATAATGCTAACCCTAATGAATTTGCTTCACCTCTTGCAATTGGAGCTGGTGAGATTGATCCTAATAGAGCACTTGATCCAGGTTTGGTATATGATGCTACCCCACAAGATTATGTTAATCTCCTTTGTGGTTTGAACTATAGTTATGACCAAATATTAACAATTACTAGGTCAAGATCCTATGATTGTTCAAACCCATCACTTGATCTTAATTACCCTTCATTTATAGTTTTCTATAGCAAGGAATCAGAATCAGTGATTCACAAATTTAGGAGGACAGTGACTAATGTTGGAGAGGGTGGGGCTACATATAGGGTTAAGGTGAGAGAACCAATGGAGTCTATGGTCACAGTGTTACCTAATACATTGGTATTCAAAGATAAGAATGAGAAGCAGAGTTATGAGGTTCACATAATGTATGTGAAGAAGGACAATAAAAGTAATAATAATGTGTCGTTTGGGGACATTGTTTGGGTTGAAGATGGTGGAAAACACACAGTTAGGAGCCCTATTGTTGTCGCACCAAGTGGAATTGTATGACTTCATATGTTGCTTTCATAATATATAAGAACTCATTATTATTATTATTATTATTATTATTATTATTAGCTATTTAAAAGGGAGATGGGTGTCGGCCGTGCTCTTTTTTTCTGGTCTGTTTATCGTTGTGAGCTGTTAGCTTCTTGGCAGAGGCTGATGTTAGCCTGAAAAGTTGGTTGTCAGAGGATTATTTGTGAAACGGACTCACTAGATGCTTATCTTGTGTTGAGTAACATCACCAGCCACACAACACATGAGGCGAAGGATACTGTGTTAAAACTCCAAGATTTTTTGTCCAAAAACTGGGAGGTCTAGTTCCATCTGATTCGAAGAAAAGCTAATAATATCGCTGATTGGTTGGCTAAATCTGGAGTAAGAAGTGATTTAGCTCATGTTTCTTAGATCAAACCTGGTGCAGATTTGGAGCAAATCCTAGTGGAAGAGGCAACTTGTCCTAGCTAGTTTGGCTTGGCTTGTGTTTTGTTTCTTCGTTTTTTTTATATTT
>NC_029788.2:122691426-122698547 GCF_000816755.2 Arachis ipaensis
CATAAGATAAATTGCAAACAAATTTTACACAAATTAAAAAAAATTAAAAAAAATATATTAGAAATATAACATTTATATGTCTCTTCAATCAGCTTAAATTTTTAAAATAGTTGATTTCTCTTTATATGATTAACATAAAAATAAATTAAAATGATACACATACATAACAAAGTAAAATGTATTTAATTGCAAATAGAGAAATTCCTTTCACTTATCATACATGTGAACCAATATTAATTAGTTATCTATTTTTTTTTTCATAAAAGTAAGGTCTTTTAATATTTTTCTTAAAAATATATAATTTATCAATAAGTACAAAATTAAACAAGTTGTAAAAGTTTTATTTTATGATTGTGAATTTGGGGCTTGATCATTATTCATTAACTTATATTATTATTAGTATTAGTTTGGTCTTCATGCATTTCGGGTACGTATTCATATTATTTGACATAACAAAGTTCTGTCGCTTCTATGAACTGTTCTAGCTAGCTTCATTCTTAGCTTATTAGTCCATGACATGCATTATTTACCATTATATATATATGACAAATTAAGTGTTTAAATTATTCAGTTTTGGTCTACATTTTGGTGTCTTCTGAAGAATTAGGCAACAAATTTTGAGTGTGCATGTAACTTGATTTAAGACTTCATTTGCCCGTGAAACACATTATTAAGCAATTAGCATAAGTATTGAATTGATCAACTACGGCCCAAGCTATTTTTTATTTAATCAGGTTGATAATTATGTTGATTATTGTTTATTCTTTTGGCGCGTTTTACATTGACATTATTATTTTTATTTTTTAAAAACCATATTTCATCCCTATCCCATTTGATAATGAAGATTCATATCTTATTTGACAGTGATATTTTTTTTATACTAATTATTTTTGTGTGATAAACAATTGAGAAATGCGATATAGTTTTCCAAAGGATCTAGAGCTGAAAATAATAAACTAAACCAATAGGGAATTTATTGTACGTACGGAAATAATTAGTAGTGACCTTTGCATATAATAAGATGTGTATTTCATTCTAATATGCATAATTGCATATAATTAAGTTTCAAATTTCTCCAGCTTGTTGCAAGCAAAAAATTAAATAAAATAAAATGTTTCGGTGTGTTTTTTTGTTTTATTCCCCTAAGGAGTAAGGTATATACTTTACTTCTAAATATTTGACTCAATCAACAGAATCACTCTTTGTCTTAAGTAAGCCAAAGTAACAAACAATCATTTCATATATATATATATATAACTACGTATTGGACCGTATGTATTTATTAATTGGAAAACCGCTAGCTACAAGGTTAGTTCTTCTAATTAATTGTTTACAAAAATTGTGATGAGAGTCTTGAAGAGAAAAACAGTGATGATAAAAGAAGGCACTGATTTGGTACTCTAAAGTAATATAGAATTTTAGTATTTTTAATTATAAAAAAGAAAAAATGTATAGTACTCTGTAATAAAAAAAAAAGAATATCTAAATTTTGTTTAGTTACAATGTTTTTTATTTTATTGTTTTAATTTGAATTTATTTTATTTTTGAGTTGATATTAAATTATTACAAGCCAATGAGTAATAGCTCAAATGGCATAGACTCCACATACTCAATTAAGAGGTTGCAGGTTCGAGTCTCCTATCTTTCCAAATTTTGAGCCAATGAGTAATAGCTCAAATGGCATAGTCTCTCCATACTCAATTAAGAGATTGCGGGTTCGAGTCTCCTATCTTTGGTAAAAAAAAAAAAATTATTACAAAATAAAAATAAAAAAAACTAAAAAAATAAAAAAATATCTTTTATCATTAATTTTAAAAACTAAAATATCTTTTAATATTAAATTTATTTAATTTTAATTAAAAATTTAATTTAATTATAAAAAATAAATTAATTTTTCTCATAGAATTTTAAAACTCCAAACATTAGAAGAGTGTTGTAACTTGTAACAGCCACCATGAAAGAACTTTAGGCAGAGCAATTGAGAAGGAAACTTAATTGAATGTATTTTGATCTTTTGTGTGTTTGAATTACAAGTGCAGTAGCTATAACTACAGTAAAAGTTTCAAAAGTATACTAAAAATACTGACATTTAAGTGGTTTTAGCTGTTAATCTCAATTATAAAATATATACATGATTAAGATCAACGGCTAATACTACTAAAACATCAGTATTTTTAATATACTTGAAAACTTTCCGGGCATCTAACAAATTTAAATCCAGTGGACACTTGTTTAAGGTGCAAAGTGATGAACATGTGAATTAGGCAAAGTCCAAAGTAAACATACAGAGAGTAGAATGAAGAGAATGTCAGCAAAAAACTAATTTCTTCTATTGACTAAGACGTTTGGGCACACTAGTCTTTGTCGTTTGCTTTCATTTCCTTTGCAATTCGACTAAGTTTATGTATGCTATGTGATTGACAAACAATAATACCAACCATTTGTCTCATTCAATCATATATCAACAAATTTAATACAATGTTTTCTTACCCCTATTACATTGGTGTGAACATGACATTCATATTTCATAGAATATACCAAGTCAATGAATAAAACAAAGCCAACACCGCGTGAACATGCCTCTTAAACAAATTCAATTATTAGTGAAAAACTCATCATCATCATCATCTAGTAATATATACTATTGTCTTTGTCTTTGTCTTCTATACTACAGACACTTAGTTGGTATCATCAATGGAGCTTCACTACTATCTCTACATTCTCTCAATAAACCTATGCTTCTTGTTATTTTTACCTGAATCACTCTATTCCCAACAAGTGTACCTAAATGGAACAGTTTATGATTGCAGTGATACCCCTTCTACACCAAAAGGGTACCTTTGCAATGGCCTCAAGAAATCGTGCACGTCATTCATTGTTTTCAGGTCCAAACACCCTTATGATAACCCTGCAAGCATTGCATACCTTCTTGACTCTGAAGCATCAATCATAGCCTCAATCAACAAGCTCTCAAACAATGCAAGAATCCCTTCTAACAGACCCATCATTGTTCCTGTTTTCTGTTCATGTCATGGAAATATATATAGCCATGATGCTTCTTACACTGTCAAGAACAATGACACATACTTTGAATTGGTAAGAATCTATCATCCACATATATAATGCTACCAAAGGCTCAATTTTGATTCTTAAGTGTGTGACTCATTTCCTTTCATGAATGTATGCTATGTATATCCGTTTGGTTTACGTTTTCATTTTCAGTATTTTCTATTTTCAAAAATTCACGTATTTACGTATCGTATCGTATCGTATTTGTATTCATGTGTCATAGGTAAAAACAACTTACCAAGGACTAACAACATGCCAAGCATTGATGGGTTGATGGGACTATCCCCCTAATGGACTTCCAATTGGTGCTGAACTCACAGTTCCTTTGTTATGTGCTTGTCCAACAGAAAATCAAACTTCAACAGGTGTCACTTCCTTATTGGTTGATTTGATCAACTATGGTGACACCTTGAAGTCCATAGGAGAATCTTATGGTGTTGGTGAACAAAGTATGTTAGAGGCTAATGAGCCACAAAATAAAAATAGTAGCAGCTTCACCCTCTTGGCCTTGACACCTATCTTGGTTCCTCTAAGAGGAAAGAGTTGCAAAGAGGATCCAAATAGTTTCTATTGTAACTGTTCTAAGGAATTTCTTGCTGATGGAAGCTTAAAGGGGATTTATTGTGATGAGTCTGATGGTCAAAAATTCCCTGCCAAATTGGTTGTTTGCATTGGTATTCTTTTTTATCTAAAATCTCTCCATTTTTCAAGTAAAATATACTTCCACTGAAATCTTGATTTCTACATGAATAATTTATGATATAAGACTAGCATTGTTTGATTTTTGCAGGTGTTAGCATTGGTGTAGGCTTTCTTTGTTTCTTTCTCTTGGGTTATAAACTATACCAATACATACAGAAAAAGAGAGAAAGGATTCACAAGGAAAAGCTATTCAAACAGAATGGTGGCTACTTGTTACAAGAGAAAGTGTCATCATCACTTGGAAATGGATCCCAAAAGGTAATAATAAAGCTTTTCACAGCTGAGGAGCTTCAAAGAGCAACAGATAACTACAACTGGAGCAGGTTTCTTGGTCAAGGTGGATATGGAAAAGTCTACAAAGGAATGCTACCTGATGGAACCATAGTAGCTGTTAAGAGATCTAAAGAGATTGAGAGGAACCAGATTGAGACTTTTGTCAATGAAGTTGTCATTTTATCACAGATTAATCACAGGTATTGAAGCTCAAATATCACAATCAAGTAAATAACTAACTATTTTCTCCTATATTTACTGATATTTCTAATAACAGGAACATTGTGAAGCTCTTGGGGTGCTGTCTTGAGACAGAAGCACCATTACTAGTCTATGAGTTCATTCCTAATGGAACACTTGCACAACATATTCATAACAAACACCATGAATCATCTTCACCACTTTCATGGGATAGCCGGCTTCGAATTGCATGCGAGGTAGCCGGAGCAGTGGCTTATATGCATTCTTCAGCTTCAATTCCCATCTTCCATAGAGATATCAAACCTACTAACATACTCTTAGATAGTAACTATAGTGCAAAAGTGTCTGATTTTGGAACATCAAGATCATTGCCACAAGACAAAACTCACTTGACAACACAAATAGGAGGAACTTTCGGATACATCGACCCTGAATATTTCCAATCTAGTCAATTTTCGGATAAGAGTGACGTATATAGTTTTGGAGTTGTGCTTGTTGAAATCATAACTGGGAAGAAGCCGATTTCATTTATAGAAGAAGATGAGGGTCAGAATTTGATTGCTGAATTCATTTCTGTGATGAAGGAGAACAAAGTTTGTGATATCTTGGATCCCAAGGTATTGAAGGAAGCTAAGAAGGATGAGATTGTTGCAATTTCAAATCTTGCAATGAGGTGTTTGAGGCTAAATGGGAAAAAAAGGCCAACAATGAAAGAGGTTTCAGCTGAGTTGGAATCATTGAGGAAGGTACAAAGTTCCATGTTGGTTGATAACCATGATCATCATCATGATGAATCAACAAACAATGATGAAAAATTATTGCATAAACACAACAATAGTGTAGTACAAGAATATGCAGAGGAGAGCATTTTGCTGTCATTACAATTACAAATGGAGTCCTCATCCTTCTAAGATGTTACAATAATAACTGATTCTATGTTTGTTATGACTTGTGTTTCAATTTTTGGTCACTGTTTTTCATATGCATGAAGTGTGTGTCCCCTAAGAACATGACCAAGTTAACTGTCTTTTTTTCCCCTTCATTAAGTTATTGTTCTAAAGTTGATTGTATCAGAATCATGATAAACTTTTCTTGAAAAATTAAATCATATATATTTAAAAAATGCCATTTTAGATAACAATAGCAGTTAGTGATGAATTACCATTCATCTTGTTTGATCATTTGACTTCACATGATGAATTCTGAATATTCAACCACAAGGATTGATTGAACGCTAACACTTCAAACAAAAAAGAAAATTCATATTGGAAATGTTGAGCTCTTAAAACAAAAGGAAAATTCTTTTACTCAAAGTAACTCACACTGAAGGTTATTATTGGTATACTTGTTCCGAATTTGTATGAGTCAAATATCTTCCAAGCCTCCAACTTTGAATTATCAAATAGCCAATATTTTCTAGTCATGTTGCTTAGGAAAGTGTAAAGAAGGATAAGAAAATACTAAAACAACCCTGCCTAATGCTTACAAACTTATTCCAAACAGCAGTGCTGTTGTTGTCAGACATTACAATTCCAAATAGTTACTCTTTTCAATTTGACATGGTAGCTTTGAATTCTTTTTGATAAAACTTATTAAAGTATCTAGTATCTACTATTGGTAACATAAAAAAGAACAAAGTGCAACTCATCTATGTTCTTGTCTTCTCTAAAGAAGATCAAAGAGGATCATGGAGCTTCACTACCTCAACATTATCTTCCCAATCTTCATTCTTTTATCTCTATTTCCACACCAAAAGGGTACCTCTGCAATAGTCCTAAAAAATCATGCACTTCCTTCTTAGTTTACAGGTCCAAACCTCCCTATAACACCCCTCAAACCATTGCAAATCTTCTTGGTTCTGAAGAATCTACAGTATCCTCCATCAACAAAATTTCAAGTAATAAAAAAATTCCTACCAACAAATCAGTCATTGTTCCTGTGTCTTGCTCCTGTTCCGGAAATATTTATCAACACAATGCTTTTTACACAGTCAACAAGGAAGACACATATTTCATGTTAGTGAACACTACTTACCAAGACCTCACAACATTCCAGGCTTTGATGGGACAGAACTACTATGCTTCTGTCAACATTGCCATTGGTGCTCAGCTCACAGTTCCCATGCTATGTGCTTGTCAGGGCGTGACATCATTGCTCATTTAAGAGATTCCATTGAGGGGTAAGAGCTGCAAAGATGATCCAGAGAGTTTCTATTGTACATGTTCTCAGGGAGATGTCACAAATTCAAGCCTCATGGGACTTAACTGTGAAGAATCAGATGGTCAAAAATTTCCTGCTAAATTGGTTGCAGCACTAGGTATATATATGTATATGTCTTGACCCTCACAGCAATTGAATATAGCTATGTTAGCATGGCTTTAGGCCTATATAGCATGTAGGCTATAGCTGATGCTATTAAGGAGAAAACGCTTAGTTTTTATTATTTCCTCCTAAAATTTGCATGTTTGTTACTCTTGTATTTGCAGGTGTTGGCATTGGTGCTGGCTTTCTCTGTTTGTTTCTTCTTGGTTATAAGATGTACCAATGCATACAGAAAAAGAGCAAAAGACTTCATAAAGAAAAGCTGTTCAAACAAAATGGTGGCTACTTGCTACAATGCCTAGAGTCCTGCTTTTTTTTTTCGACCAAAAAATTGAATGCAAGATTTGTGTTGTACTATTTATTTCACATGTAAGCAGGGTGTAATACCCTCAAAACCCTGAGTTTTCCTCCCTCTTCCTTCCTTCCTCATCCCCTCATCCCTCAAACCCACCAATGGAGCAAGCTGAATCCTCAAAACCACTCCCTTTTAAGTTTTTTTAAATTTGCGTTTTTAATTCATTATCATTATCTTCAAATAGTATATAAATCTACAA
>NC_029788.2:122698621-122717724 GCF_000816755.2 Arachis ipaensis
AGCCATATTTAACAAAAAAAATATTTTAATTATAAATTTAAAAAAATAATTATTTCCCAAAAATAACCAGAATTGTTATCCTGTGTACTTTTTGTGTACTCTTATGTACTTTGAAAAAGATAATAATAGTTACCATTATTTCCCAAAAATAATCCACTTCAAATATATCAGAAAATTAACAATGATAACTATTATTATCGTTTTCAGAGTATATAAGAGTACACAAAAAGTACACAGAATAACAATTCTTACTATTCTTAAAATTTGGGAATTAAAATCCAAAAATCATATTGAGAAAAATAATAATTTTTTTATAGGTAGTATATTTTTGTAATTTATTCAATGCATGCTGTATTTTTATATTCAAAATTATCATATTATTTTGACATCCTTTGTTTCATCTGAAACCAAAATTTAGCAGCATGACAAGTGCCGTTTTTCACATGACAAAGTGCCTTTTACCAAATCAAAGGTACTTTTTTTTATCTATAAGTTACTATCTATTTATTTTTTATCAGGACATTTCCGGACTTGAGAAATATCCTGTAAACTAGACTTTCTAACTGCTGTTGAACGACATTGATTTTAAAATGGCAGCTATGCTCCTTTTTCGTTCGTCACTCCTGCATGAAAGGGGATGACTGTCCTTTTTATCATCAACTCTCCAAGTATCTTTGTGATAACTTTGTATTAGAATATCATAATTAGGAAACAAAATCAGGAAAATATCAAAGAGGATTAGAAAAAAAAATCAATGTAATTTATTAGAATATTATTCTATAACGAGTGTACTCTTAGTGTACTCTTAGCGTACTCTTAGTCTATATATTGGTAAGAACTTTGTAATCACAAAAAGAAAAAATATGAGTAACAAAAATAATATTTTTCTAAATAATTATTCCTTTCTTTCTTAAACTCTTTGTACCATGGTAACATGGTATCAGAGCAGAGTTAGGTTTTAGGGACTCAAAATCAACTATTTCTTTACAAATTGCAAATATGCTACGCAATAATTTTGGAATGCGATCATCAAAAACCAATTTTGACAATTTGTCAATTGGTTTCAAACTAAACGGATATGATTATCCATTATGGGCAACTCTGATGAAAAAAGCAATTGGTGGAAGAAGAAAGAAGAAACACACCAAAGAAAACTGCTTTAATATTGTGGGTTACCCATATTGGTGGAAAAATAATCCCATGTCATCAAGAAATCAGAGTAAGGGAGCCGCTGTGAGCATCCCAGAGGTCACTAGCGGTGACGAGGTCAGAAGAGAGGAAGCAAGTCACTATGGCAAAGCAGCAGCGACGATAAGGGCAAGGACTACTGAATTCCTTGCCTGCTTAGCCCAGACCGCGACTCAATATAAAGGGATACCCAAAATCAGAATCCAATTAAAAAGATAAATGAATAAATTTTCGATTGTGGGGCTACTGATACTATGACTTATGACCTCCATGATTTTAATAGCTTGACTATACCCTCAAAAGCTCATATTGAAACAGCTAGTGGAGAATTAATTGATGTTAAAGGAGGAGGCTCCATTACTTTTTCAGAAAAATTGAAATTAAAAAATTGCCTCTATGTCCCTGCACTATCATCAAAATTATTGTCTGTTAGCCAAGCAACAAAGGAACTAAATTGTGTGGTACTCATGTACTCTACCTTTTGTCTTTTACAGGACATTCTTACGAAAGAGATCATTGGGCGTGGTACTGAGCCAGAAGGCCTTTACTACGTTGATGAAGTAGCACACCAGGGTCATGCCATGCTTGCTCACGGAACGGTTACTAGGCAACTTTGGTTATGGCATAGGCGTCTCGGACATCCTTCATTTGGGTACCTCAAGTTACTATTTCCTAGTCTTTTTACAAGTAGTACTGAACCCCTCAAATGTGAAACTTGTATTCGTGCAAAAAATCACAGAGTTTCTTTTCCTCCAACCAACACTAGAGTCAATTCTATTTTTCTCTAATACACTCAGATGTGTGGGGTCCAGCTCCTATTTCCCATAATAATTTTCAATATTTTGTGTTATTTGTGGATGATTTCTCTCGCATGACTTGGGTATATTTTTTAAAACACAAATCTGAAATACCTGATAAGTTCTTTGCTTTCTATCAAATGATTCAAACTCAATTCAACAAGAAAATCCAAGTACTTCGCTCAGATAATGGTGGAGAATTTATAAACCAGTCAATGCGCGACTTTTTTATGAAAAATGGTCTTATTCATCAAACTTCCTATCCAAATACACCCCAACAAAATGGTGTGGCTGAGCGGCGAAATCGTAAGTTACTTGAGATGACCCGAGCCATGCTTTTTGATGCACAAGTTCCAAAATTTTTTTGGCCTGAAGCTATAGCGACCTCTGCCTACTTACTAAATCGCCTACCTACCCAAGTTCTCCACCACAAAACACCCTTACAAGTCTTGGCTACTCAAACTGCAATCCCGCCTATTCTAACTTTACCACCTCGAGTATTTGGATGTTCCGTATTTGTCCATATTCCCAAAGTCAATAGAACCAAACTTGATCCTTGTGCAGAAAAATGTGTTTTCGTTGGGTATGCTACACACCAAAAGGGGTATAGGTGCTACAATCCAATCACTCGTCGTATTCATGTGACCATGGATTGTGATTTTTTAGAATCCGAATTTTACTTTAGCCGCCAACATGGAATTCAGGGAGAGAACAATAAAGAACCACCAAGTTGGCTAAATAACCTTTGTTGCCCAGAAACTGTTCAAACAGAGCAAGTAGATGGAGCCACCGAGCATACTTCACTCAACATAGAAAACAACTCAATACATACAACCAGTGAGAGTCCTTTTGATAATGTCAGACAAGAGGTAAGTAATTGTCAATCTGATAATTTACTCCCTGTTTTTAATGAGGCCACTAACAATAATAGTATAGCACTAGAACATGAAGAACCAGAGCCCAATACCTTTATTCTTCCTCCAAGAAGAAACAGAGGGATGCCTCCTGATCGGTACTCACCAGAACATATTCCCCGTAACTCAAGATACCCAATAAGAGTGGCTAGAGAAGGAATGACAGATGTTGCAAAGGCTTTTTCCGCCAGACTCTTAACAGAAGACATTCCAAGAACTGTCCGAGAAGCCAATGCGAAAGCTGAATGGCGAAAAGCCATGAATACAGAAATGGAAGCTCTAGAGAAGAATGAAACTTGGGAAAAGTGTATCCTACCGACAGGAAAAAAGCCAGTCGGGTGCAAATGGATTTTCACCATTAAACACAAGGCAGATGACACTATTGAACGGTACAAGGCAAGGTTGGTGGCCAAAGGTTATACACAGACCTATGGTATCGACTACACTGATACTTTTTCACCGGTTACAAAGATTAATACTATCAGGGTGTTGTTTTCAATAGCAGCAAATGAAGACTGGCCACTCCATCAATTTGACGTCAAGAATGCTTTCTTGCATGGAGAGTTGAAAAAAGAAGTGTACATGGAAGCTCCTCCAGATTTCTCAACGGGATTTGGAAAACATGAAGTTTGCCGATTAAAGAAAGCTCTTTATGGGCTTAAACAATCTCCACGTGCCTGGTTTGGAAGATTTACAGTTGCCATGAAAAGGTATGGGTACAAGTAAAGCAACTCTGATCATACCCTTTTTTTTGAAAAAACGGGGAGATTTAATCACTTGCCTAATATTTATGTGGATGATATGATCATAACGGGAAGTGATGCTGAAGAAATTGTAAAATTGAGAAGGAACCTATTTACAGACTTCGAAATGAAGGATTTGGGAGGACTAAAATATTTCTTAGGAATAGAGGTTCTACGATCCAGCAAAGGAATCTTTATCTCCCAAAGAAAGTACATTTTGGACCTTCTGGCAGAAACAGGAATGGTGGATTGCAAACCAATAGATACGCCCATGCAAGTTAATCACAAGTTGAAGATGGTAGAAGGTGCCACCCTAGCAGATAAAGAAAGGTACCAGCGACTGGTTGGAAAACTAATTTACTTATCACATATTCGGCCTACATAGCTTATGCTGTGGGAATAGTAAGTCAGTTTATGCATAAGCCACAAGAAGATCATATGGAAGTTGCTATGAGGATCGTTCGATATTTGAAGGGAGCTCCAAGAAGTGGAATCATTTTCAAAAGGAATGACCATTTGAAAGTTGAGGCATACACTGACGCAGATTGGGCGGACAACCCAAATGATAGAAGATCAACAGCTGGTTACTTTACACTTGTTGGAGGCAACCTGGTAACTTAGAAAAGCAAGAAGCAGAAAGTTGTAGCTCTTTCAAGTGATGAGGCAGAATTTCGAGGGATCGTTAAAGGCATAACTGAAGTATTGTGGATAAGACAATTGATGCCTGAGATTGGATTTCCACCACAATCGCCAAGCCAGTTGACAACAAAGCCGCAATCAGAGAATCCTGTACAACATGATAGAACAAAACATGTTGAGGTGGATCGACACTTTATCAAAGAAAAAATTGAGAATGAAATTATTGAGCTTCCATTTATGAGATTAGAAGACCAGTTGGCTGGTATTCTTACTAAAGTAGTTTCAAGACAAGCCCTTGCTAAAGTTCTAACCAAGCTGAGTATTGGTGATCCCACTACTCACCTTGAGGGGGAGTATTAGAATATCATAATTAGGAAACAAAATCAGGAAAATATCAAAGAGGATTAGAAAAAAAATCAATGTAATTTATTAGGATATTATTCCATAACGAGTGTACTGTTAGCGTACTCTTGGTCTATATATTGGTAAGAACTTTGTAATCACAAAAAGAGAAAATATGAATAATAAAAATAATATTTTTTTAAATAATTCTTCCTTTCTTTTCTAAACTCTTTGTACCATGGTAACACTTTGTGTCAAGAGGTTGTTGTGTCGAGGTGATGCATGCTTGTTTTCGCACCAGGTACCACATTCACTCTATATTACTTCCTGTAAAATGCTTGTGTTTTCAATCCAAATACAAAGATTATTGTTAGCATATATAACTAGGATAATTAGGTTGTCCATTATGTGTTAGCTTTGAGGATAAATTTCCAAAAGGCAGCAGGTATATAGGCACAAGAGGTTTAGGGACAGTTTTGTAATTAAGCAGAATCAAGAAGTGGGAGAATTGAGTGCCCTGTTTTTCTTACACTTTTTAATTTAGATGTGGGAGGAAAAATGATGTAGAACGGATGTGGGAGAGGAAATGGTGTAAAACGTAAATATAGAATGTATAGATGCTTTACGCAACTGTGGTGTCAAGAGTAAAAATCGGACCGTTCGATTTTTGAGTATACAAATTGGACCCTCCGATTTGTGTACTCCAAATTTTTTTAATTTTTTAAATACAAATCGAAGGGTCCGATTATTTTTATCAAAATTTAAATTTCCTCTTCCACACTAATCGAACTGTCCGATTAGTAAGCTTAATTTTTTTTTTACAAAGAAATCGGTGGTCCAATTTCTTCATCCCTGTTTCAGAAAAAACTATTCCCACATCCATGTTTAACACCCACATTTTCCACAATAATGCACAACACACACGTACTTCTCTCATGTCCAAAAAAATGTGCCTTTCCCTTAATACTCGGTGTCTATAATTTAGCCTCTCCTATGTAGTTGAAACACGCATTTTAAAAGCCTTTCTCGTTTTTGAATCTCAATAGTTATCAATCGGTATTTTCAGATGCATGTATGTGTATTATTATAATTTAAATTATTCTCACTTAAAATGGGCTTTATTGATGCCGTCACCGGCCAAGGAAGACTTTGCTAGACCTTCAAGGGTTCACAAACCAGGAATGAAATCTCCACACTTTTCAGGAAACACAAATTTCAATATGCCACCTAACATTCATGGCTGTAGTTCTATCCAACAAAACCATTTAATCAATCCTCCAAGAGTTCATTCTGACATCAATTCAGAACATAAAGCGACAAACAATGTACAGAAACAGCTTAAGCTTGCATCTAAAGGAGTTAGCTTCGTTGATGTTGCAAAGCTATCGTTGCCTTCAACTACTACGCCAAAGGAAGGCACGACCAAAGTTGGCTCATCCTCTTCTGACCAAAGTACATCTGGAACAAATCAAACCTTGGTGGAAATTCCAAAGAAATTGCTGGCTAGGATTCCAAAGGGAATTAATTTTCTTGCTTTTGGGAAAGATCGTGTGTGCAAATTTGATACTTTGTTTTGAGACAATACTTTGTTTTGAGACAATTCCTTGTTTTGAGGGAAAAACAAATTGTTTAGGACACATAGTCTCCTACCTCTCGTATTCAGAACTAATACCTATATTTGCACACACTATTTTTCTCTTTTCTTTTCACTCACATTTACGTAGAATCCTAACTAAATTACACCTGGAGCAGAGAATTACCAACTAGAAATAGACAGTTATATGTAGATAAGTGATAAATTTAAAGACTAGGAGAGTTTTAGTTTTGAATTTGAAGATTAGAAGATTAAGAAGTGAGATATTTAAAAAGAAAAAAAAAAGAAAAAAAATGAGAGAAATGAAAAATTATGTTTTTCATGATCAAAGTTCTTTTAGAACATTCTAGAGATATAAATTTTCTTCTTCTGTTCTATTTTTTTCTTGCCTTCACATTTTTAGACATTAATTTGAGTTTGTGGCCATACAAAAACAGAGAAATTAAAAGCCTATGTGTTGTGTTTTCTCTTATTTCTTGCATTGAGAAGTAAAACATACTTCTGTTTTATCTTCCTGCATTTTGATTTGTCTTGCTATGTTTTTTTCTCTGTTTTTGTAGTTCTTTTTACCATTGAAGAATTAGCATGGTACTTTGGTTTGTTAGAGAGTGAGTTGTCACGTACAAAAATAACTAAGGATTAGAATGAGATTTTATTCGATTAAAATCAGTCATTAAATTAATTTTATATATTTGTGTTACATATAATTTAGTTTATTTTTTAATATATATAATAAATTCAAAATCTATTTATAATATGTTCTCTAACATATTTTTAATATAACATTTATTAAAATATATTATATAATATAAATAATCTACTTTTTTGTGTATTGCACAGATCTCACTCTAATTAAAAGTATATTACTATATTGTAACTTGTAAGTTTATAACCATAGAAGATGTGTGTTCTATTTAGCATCACTCTATTAGTTTTGTTTAATTATATTCCTTTAGTTCTAGCATCAACGTTATATATTCCGTGTCAGGAAAAATGTATTCATTTAGAATGTAAAAATTTGATAATTATAATTATACAAAAATATTATTTATACATCAAAATTAATTAAAAAAAAATACTACTTATACAATAAAATTTAGTTTTTGATCAGCTTTTTATATTATTTAATTATTTTTTAATTAAAATATATTTCTATTTTTTAGGATACATATTTATAATTAAAATTAATTTAAATTTTAAAAATTAAAATTTCTCTAACTTCTAACTCACTTTATAGTTAATTATTATTTTTTTTTTTTACGTTCTTCTTCTTTTTTCTATTCTGCTACAATATTCTAATTTGTATCTGCAGAAAAAAATCACCTTTGATGGTCGAATATAATTATATACACAAATTATGAGATTCGAACCCGCAACCTCTTAATTGAGTATGGGGAGACTATGCCATTTGAGCTATTACTCATTGGCACGAACTAAAATATTTTTTAATTGTACTTTTTTTTAAATTGTATAACATCTAAAATTATTGTTATACAAAAAATATTTTTGAAACACATCCAAAATTATAAATCTAAAATTTAAATTTAAACATTAAAAACAATTGTAACACATCTAAAATTATGAAGTTATACAGAAAATATTTTTGAAACACATCTGTTCATACCCTGGCCCAACGCTAAGGCCCAGGATCCAAGCAAAAAGGCCCAACCCAAAAGAGTTGAGCCTTTCATTACACCAACCAGATACCACGAAGTCGGCTATCTTCACGACTTGCTCTAAAGAAGTCGGTACGAGGACTAGCTGGCATATGAACCCTCCCTCAAAAGGATAACTGCCCCTAGAATCTCTCTAACCACTTCCAGGAGCCATATCTCAACCTCCCTAAGATAAAGGGACGGTTATTCCCCTTGAAAGGCGGAACTACTTCAACAGTGGTTATGAGTTTATCCCTATAAATACACTGACACTTCTCAGGTATCCCAGAAGTCCAATACTCTCTAGACCTGTTTTGCTCCTCCTGCTGACTTTGGCATCGGAGTGTCTTTGCAGGTACCACCCCCCCCTCTCCTCTCACGAACAAGTCGGACGGAGCCAGTGGATCGTCAACCCACTTGCAGGCCTCCTCTTTCATACGTTTGGGCCAACCATCACCATCTAGCCCATTAATCTCCGGTTACCCATCGTAACATTGGTGCCGTTGCCGGAGACCCAAGAGATCAACCAGTGATGGCGGACAGATCCCCTGAAGAGGGTCATGTGGAGTCGGATTCCGAACAAGAGAATCTGGACACCGGAAATAATGATGTAGACCAAACCCTCCACCAGGGAACCAACGATCAGCACAGAGAGGGTACCTCCGGAGTAAAAAATCCGAAGGTGAATTCCTCAGAAGGGCGCGAATCGGAGAAGGACGGACAGTCCCAGGCAACTGAACTTATGGGATTAGTCCATGTCCACCAAAGCCGCGTGGAACAATTGGAACAGGAACGAGAGCGACAAAGGGAGACCGAAAAGAACCTAAAAGAGGAGATGGAACAGCGAAAAGAGTTAGAAAGAAAACTCTTGAAGTTAGAATCCTCCCTCAAAGGTCGAAATTCCCGCGACGATAGAGAAGAGTCGCCCCTAGAAGGGGAGGACCCCTTCAGCGAGGATATAATGAGGGCAAAAGTTCCGAGGAACTTCAAAAGCCCCGATATGGACCTCTATGACGGAACCACAGATCCGAAGCATCACCTAAGCAATTTCAAAAGTCGGATGTATCTGGATGATGCCTCCGACGCTACGCGATGCAAAGCTTTCCCGACTACCCTGTCGAAAGCAGCGATGAAGTGGTTCGACAGCCTCCCCCCGAGGTCAGTCATCAGTTTTGAAGACCTCTCAAGGAAGTTCTTGATGAGGTTCTCCATCCAAAAAGACAAAGTAAAACATGCGCCAAGCCTCCTGGGAATAAAGCAGGAGGTCAGAGAATCCTTACGAGCCTACATGGAAAGGTTCAATAAAACATGTCTAGAAATCCAAGACTTGCCCACTGAGGCAGTCATAATGGGGTTAGTCAATGGGCTTAGAGAAGGTCCCTTCTCACAGTCCATATCTAAAAGACACCCCACCTCCTTAAGTGACGTACAGGAAAGAGCTGAAAAGTACATCAACATGGAGGAAAATGCTAGACTAAGAGATCCGAGCTGGCGACCTGGGCATCCCCCCTCAACGAAAGAGAGGGAGAGGGAACCCAAGAAGAAGGAAGAACTCGGTCTCGATAGACCAAGAAAATATCACTCTTATACTCCTCTAAAGGTCTCCATAGTGGATGTATACAGAGAGATTTGCAATACTGAAAGACTACCTCCTCCCAGACCTATTAAAAATAAAAAAGGGGGGAGTCACAGCGACTACTGTGAGTACCATAAAATATATGGTCACTCGACAAATGACTGTTACGACCTTAAAAATGTGATAGAAAAACTGGCTAGAGAAGGTCGGCTCGACAGATATCTCATAGCAAGGTCGGACGGTCATGGGAAGAGAAAGCGAGACGATATGGATAGAAGAGACCCACCACCGTAGACCCCGGAGAGACATATTCATATGATCTCAGGAGGATTCGTGGGAGGGGGACTCACCAAGTCCTCTCGCAAAAGACATCTCAAGCGAGTCTACCAGGTCGGAGGAGAGTCATCCGACCTTCCCACCATTTCATTCACAAGAGAAGATGGACAAGGAATAATCCCTGGGCATGATGACCCAGTGGTAATTACTATGATCCTCGCCAATGCCCATCTCCATAGAACCCTAGTAGACCAAGGAAGCTGAGCGGACATCCTTTTCAAGCCCGCTTTTGACAAACTAGGGTTGGATGAGAAAGAATTAAGAGCCTACCCCGACACCCTGTACGGACTAGGTGACACACCAATAAGACCACTAGGATTTTTACCCTTACACACTACTTTTGGAAAAGGGGAAAAATCCAAAACTCTGAGTATAGACTTCATAGTCATCAATGTAGGATCAGCATATAATGCCTTGATCGGCAGAGCTACCCTTAATCGACTCGGAGCGGTGGTGTCAACTCTCCACCTTTGCATGAAATTCCCGACCCCAGCGGGAATAGCAACGGTGAGGGGAGATCAGAAGCTGGCAAGAAAATACTATAACGAAAGCCTGAACCTGAGGGGAAAAGGCAAAGAAGTCCACACCATAGAGCTCGGCGGTGCAAGGGCCCGAGAAGAACTATGACCACAGCCGGGAGGAAAAACTGAGGAAATACAGGTCGGCAAAGAGGAAGGAAAAAACACCAACATAGGAGCCAACCTAGGGGAAACCCTAAAGCAAGGGTTGACTAAGCTCCTAAGAGCCAATTCCGACCTCTTTGCTTGGAAAGCCTCCGACATGCCCGGGATAGACCCCGAGCTCATGTCCCACAAGCTTTCGGTATACCCAGGGTCCCGACCTAAGCAACAGAAAAGGCGTAAGCTCGGCCCATAATGAGACCTAGTAGTGGAAGAGCAAGTGCAGGCACTCCTAGAAGCCGGCTTCATCAGAGAAGTTAAATATCCAACATGGCTAGCCAATGTAGTGCTAGTCAAAAAGCAAAATGGCAAATGGAGAATGTGTGTCGACTACACCGACCTAAATAAGGCATGTCCTAAGGACCGTTATCCACTCCCAAGCATTGACACCCTTGTAGACTCTAGCTCAGGGTATCAATACTTGTCGTTCATGGATGCCTACTCGGGGTACAACCAAATCCCGATGTATGAGCCCGACCAGGAGAAAACATCATTCATCACACCCAGAGCCAACTTCTGCTATGTAGTCATGCCATTTGGATTGAAAAATGCAGGGGCCACATATCAGAGGCTGATGAATAAGGTGTTCGCTCCCCACCTTGGAAGCTTAATAGAGGTCTACGTCGACGACATGCTAGTAAAGACCAAGGAAGAAGTCGACATCTTGTCAGACCTCTCGCAAGTATTTGACACCATAAGGTCACACGGGATGAGACTAAATCCCGCAAAGTGTACCTTCGCGGTGGAAGATGGAAAATTTCTAGGGTTTATGCTGACACAAAGGGGAATCGAAGCAAATCCCGATAAGTGTAGAGCTATCCTAGAAATGAAAAGCCCGACTTGCTTAAGAGAGGTCCAGCAGCTAAACGGCCGACTTGCAGCCCTCTCCAGATTCTTGGCAGGATCAGCACTAAAATCCCTTCCGCTGTTCTCCTTATTGAGAAAGGGATGTCAGTTCGAGTGGACTCCTGAATGCGAAGAGGCGTTCCAGGAATTCAAAAGATTCTTGAGTCAACCTCCGATTTTGACCCGACCTGTAGTTGGGGAAGACCTCGTCCTATACTTATCTGTAGCAGACAAGGCTGTCGCGTCGGCCCTGATAAGAGAAGATGAGGTCGGTCAGCATCCAGTGTATTTCATCAGCAAAGTTCTACAAGGCCCCGAACTAAGGTACCATAAACTAGAGAAGTTTGCCTACTCCTTAGTAGTAGCCTCACGAAGGCTACGGCCTTACTTCCAAGCTCACACAATAAGAATCCGCACGAACCAACCCATGCAGAAAATCCTCCAAAAGACGGATGTTGCAGGGAGAATGGTTCAATGGGCAATAGAGCTCTCCGAGTTCGACTTGAGGTATGAAGCTCGGACGGCAATCAAAGCCCAGTGCCTCACCGACTTTATAGCGGAATACGCAGGAGATCAAGAGGAAAAGCCAACTACATGGGAACTCTACGTAGATGGATCATCAAACAAAACAGGAAGCGGTGCAGGCATAATATTGGTGGATGAAAGAGGAACCCAAATAGAGGTTTCCCTCAAGTTTGAATTTCCAGCTTCAAATAATCAGGCAGAGTATGAGGCCCTGATTGCTGGATTGAAGCTGGCAGAAGAAGTCGGTGCTACAAAGGTGATGATATACAGCGACTCCCAAGTGGTGACCTCCCAGATAAATGGAGAGTATCAGGCAAAAGACCCAAATATGAAGAAGTACTTGGAAAAAACTCTGGAGCATCTTGGGTGCTTTGCGGAAACCGAGATCAAACATATAACTCGGGATTTAAATAGCAGAGCAGACGCCCTATCCAAGTTAGCAAGTACCAAGCCAGGAGGGAATAACAAAAGCCTGATCCAGGAAACTCTCCAGGAACCTTCCGTGGAAAAAACAGTAGAAAAGCAAGTGGTCCTTGAGGTAACTGGATTAAACCTCGAATGGATGAACCCCTTGGTCAAATATATGAAATTCGACATCCTCTCCAAGGAGGAAAAAGAGGCTAAGAAAATCCGGAGGGAAACACAACACTACACTCTGGTGAAAAATATTCTCTATAGAAGAGGGATATCAACACCCTTGTTAAAGTGTGTACCGACCACGAGAACCACCGAGGTATTAGAAGAGGTTCACAGTGGGATTTGCAGAAATCATCTCAGAGCCAGGTCGCTTGCCAGGAAAGTAATCCGAGCTGGATTCTATTGGCCGACCTTGTAGAAAGATACCATAGAATTTGTGAAAAAATGTCAACCGTGCCAAATGCATGCAAACTTCCACGTGGCTCCCCCCGAGGAACTCATCAGTATAACTTCTCCATGGCCCTTCGCAAAGTGGGGAATGGATTTGTTAGGTCCCTTTCCCCAAGCGCCAGGACAAGTCAAATATCTAATCGTGGGAATAGACTATTTCACAAAGTGGATAGAAGCAGAGCCATTGACCACCATCACAGCCCAAAGAAGTCAGAGGTTCCTCTACAAGAATATCATCACAAGATATGGGATACCATATTCCATCACTACAGACAATGGAACCCAGTTCACCGACTCTACCTTCAGAAGCCTGGTGGCCAGTATGAAGATTAAACACCAGTTCACCTCGGTGGAGCACCCGCAAGCAAATGGACAAGCCGATGCAGCCAACAAAGTCATACTGGTAGGATTAAAGAAAAGGTTACAAGACGCAAAAGGAGCCTGGGCTGAGGAGCTCCCACAAGTGTTATGGGCTTACAGGACAACGCCCCAATCCGCCACTGGAGAAACGCCCTTCCGACTAGTCTATGGTGTAGAAGCCATGATACCAATAGAAATCAGTGAACAAAGTCCAAGGGTGATTCTCCATGATGAGATCGGAAACGTACGGGGGCACAAAGAGGAGCTCGATTTGCTCCCCGAAGTCCGAGAAGAAGCCAGGATAAGAGAAGCAGCCCCGAAGCAAAGGATGACTACAAGATACAATAAAAAGTCATCCGAATGAGCTTTGCCTCAAACGATTTGATCTTGATCAGAAATGACATTGGGGTCAATAAATCGGGGGAAGGAAAGCTCGCCGCCAATTGGAAGGGACCCTACAAAGTTAGCGAGGTCTTAGGAAAAGGTTATTATAAAGTGACCGACCTGAATGGCACCGAGTTACCAAGGTCGTGGCATGCTTGTAATATGAAAAGGTACTATAGTTAAAAGCGAACTCTACTCCCTGATGTACTCTTTTCCCAACTTCACGATTTTTTCCCGAAAGTTAAAGGGTTTTTTCTGGAGAAGGGTTTTTAACGAGGCATCATAGTAGAGGCTAAGGGAAAATAGGCTGTTAAAAACCCTTAGTAGCAAGAAGGTACCTCCCCAATAAATAAAGATCTTTTTCAGTATCTCTTATAAATTCCTTTTTGTCTTTCAAGTCTTTTTACGAAACGCGCCGACTTAAACTCGACAAAACGTGAAAATCCCATGAACCGACCTAGATGGTCGTCATGATAAAACGACGAGGTACAAGTCGGTGTAAAGAGGTTATGAAAGTTGATCATAAAAAAACTCGGAAACATTCCGACTCATAAGTCGAAATAAAGAACCGAGTAGAAAAGAAAACGAATCGCAAAAATAACCTAAGTCATAAAAACTCAATAAAACAAAATTGAGTACGAGGAATAACAAAAAAGAGATTGAAAAACCTAGGAAAAAGCTTAAAAGCCATCCTAAAACCCTTAAAGCAAAAAGGTTCAGATAAGCCAAAGGGAAGGTTTTCAGAAAAGATCAAGGGGTCTTCGAAAAATCAAAATCAGAAAAGCATGCACGCATAAGGTAACTTAAACCCTTATCCAAAAAAGGGTATTTATTTCGTTAACTTAAACCCTTATCAAAAAGGGTATTTTTTAAATGTTTTGTTTACGGCCTTAAAAGGCCAGAAGAAATTGTTCAACAAACACCACCACCAACAAACAAATATTAAAAGTTTAAAAAAGGGGGGACCCACATGCCGGGCCCCCATATAGCCAATAAAATTATTTTTGCATAAGAGTAGACGGATCGCCACCAAGACCAGGAAGAGCAGCTTCAAAGCCAGGGAGAGAAGTATCCATAGGAGTCGGAGAGGAGGAACCTTGGGGCTTTGAGGAACTCGGAGCATCCTTCGAACGAGGAGGAGACTCAATGATTCTTTGCCCCCGAGTCTTCAACTCTGACTCGGAGACAACCTGAGGAACTGGGGGATAAACAATGGCCCCATCAATCACAACCTTGTCGGGATCTAAAGGAGAAAGATCCAAGTCGGGGGCAAGGACCCCGACCTGCTCCTTAAACACCCTCCAAGCCTCCTCAGATCCCTCAGCAATGGAGTCCTCCAACTCGGTGTAGGCAGTCCGAGCATTCAGCAAATCTTTTCTAACCCCCACAAGGTCCTCGAACAAGCTCTGGTAACTCTCCTGGGCAGTCTTCCTCAGACCCACCTCTATGTTGCACTGGGCCTGCAGCTTGCTCTCCTTCTCCCGAAGGCTATCTCTCTCCTCCCTCAATTTGGTAACTTCCTTCTTCATCTCCCTCTCATGCTCCTGATACATGAGAAGCCTTCTCTCTAGCTCTTCAACCTTCGAGGTTGAACCCAAAGAACTAAGAGGGGTCTTCTCAAAGATATCTAAGAGCTTGGTACAGACCCCCGTCGCCCTGATACTCTCCTCAGCCAGAGAGGTAAGGTGGTTTCGGACAGAAACATCATCCATACCTATACGAGTATGGGGATAGATGTATTTCCGGATGAATGCAGGAGCATCAATTTTAACCTCACCCTCCAAGGAAGAGCCAGGCTCTAAAGCCTTGCGCTTCTTCCTCTCTGACTCAGGAGAAGGTCGGGGAGAGGGGGGCGGCTGAGAAGTAGAGGAAGAAGAAATCACAATGGGTTCTGAAGGAGTCCCCAAATTTCGGGGAGGAGGGGGAGGAGGAGAGATAACCGCCCTGGCACCACCAGTCCTGGCCCGGGACCTCGCTTTAGCTTCCTGCACCCTCTGGTAAGACTCACTCGAATTCCTCTTCGCCATCTCTGTAAAAGCAAGTAACAGCCAATAGATTAGACAAGTCGGAAAAATAAGTCAGACAAGTCAGAAATCTAATAAACAAATAAAACCCACCTAGTTGTACCTGGACAAAGGTCGGAGACCCCTGGAGAAACTTTTTAGTGTCCAAATATGGGGCCCTCCCCCACACTTCTCGGAGGAACCCCACAATGGCTGCCTCCACTTCACCCAGGTCATCCAGGCCATATTTCTCACAAGGGGAGGCCTCCAGCCAATATAGAGGAAAGCGAGGAGAAGAGTTATCATCCAGGAAAAAGGGGTGGTGACCCTCTACAGCTTGCACTTTAAAAAAGTAATTTTTGAAGTCATGAAAAGATTCATCAAAGAGGGTGAAAACCTTCCGACCTTGGATAGCTCGGAAGGACACCCATTGTTGTTTATTATTTTGCCCACTAAAGGGCTTGGTCATATGGAAGAGATAGAAAAAAATCCTCAAAGAAGTCAGAAATTCCAGGGCATGGCTGATGAACTGGTAAATTTTCAGAAAACCCCAAGAGTTGGGGTGAAGCTGAGTAGGAGCAACTCGGCAGTGGCGTAAAACATCAATTTCAAAGTCAGAAAATGGAAGAAAAACACCCACACGGGTAATCATGCTCTCGTACATGAAGAAGAAATGAGGGGCCGCCTCAGAGGCCCTCCCAAAACACACCCGGTCCTCCGGACCCGGGGCCACTAACTCATATTTTGGCTCATCCTCCTCAGACGTACAAAGCCGGTGATGAGTGCGAAAGCGGATGATAAATTCGGCATCAACCAAAGGTTCCTCTCCTAATACAGTGACGTCGACCCATTGAGCAAGAATGTCTACAGAGGCCATTATTTTTTCCTAAAAGGTGAGAAAAACCTACAAAGGAAAAAGAAAAAGAAAAAAAAAACATGATCTCTAAGGGGAATACGGAGTCAGAACCTACAAACCAACTTCTCTCTAAACATGCAAGCCAGAAGCATTTTTTCGTAGAAAAAAGAAGAAAGGACTAACCTTTGTCTGGGTGTGAAGGAAAGGAAGATGAAAGCCTTCGAACAGAGGTTGCACCACGAGCAAGTAAAGTAGAAGAGAAAATTTTAAATCGCAGAAATGAAACAACGAAGGAGAGGGAAAGTATTTATAAACATGCTAGGGGCATAATGGTAAAAGCGGAGCAGTCATTAATAAGAATGCACTGTTACGAAGGCCATCAATCCCTACGAAAATCCCTAACAGACGCGACCCTTGATTAGACGTAACTGTAAGAACCAAAAGGTCACGAAAAGTCACGTCGGTTACAGATCATCACGTCGGTCCTCCAACAAGTCGGCCACGACCCCGAGTAGAATACCCGAACCCAAATCTTGAAGAGAAATTGGGCTCGAGTAGGGGCACTGTTCATACCCTGGCTTAACGCTAAGGCCTAGGATCCAAGCAAAAAGGCCCAACCCAAAAGAGTTGAGCCTTTCATTACACCAACCAGATACCAGGAAGTCGGCTATCTTCACGACTTGCTCTAAAGAAGTCGGTATGAGGACTAGCTGGCATATGAACCCTCCCTCAAAAGGATAACTGCCCCTAGAATCTCTCTAACCACTTCCAGGAGCCATATCTCAACCTCCCTAAGATAAAGGGACGGTTATTCCCCTTGAAAGGCGGAACTACTTCAACGGTGGTTATGGGTTTATCCCTATAAATACACTGACACTTCTCAGGTATCCCAGAAGCCCAATACTCTCTAGACCTGTTTTGCTCCTCTTTCTGACTTTGGCATCGGAGTGTCTTTGCAGGTACCACCCCCCCTCTCCTCTCACGAACAAGTCGGATGGAGCCAGTGGATTGTCAACCCACTTGCAGGCCTCCTCTTTCATACGTTTGGGCCAACCATCACCATCTAGCCCATTAATCTCCGGTTACCCATCGTAACAACATCCAAAATCATAAATCTAAAATTTAAATTTAAACATTAAAAAACAATTGTAACACATCTAAAATTACAAAGTTTTACAGAAAATATTTTTAAAACACTTCCAAAATATAGAAATTGCACATGTAAAAATAATTTAACATTGCAATATATATGAAAATCTTTTTAGGCCATTTTATTCGATTTTTTATTTCAAAAAAAATAAAAAATTATACAGAATAATAAAAAAATTATAGGTGTCAGAGATCCATTCAAACCTTAGGTAAGTGTCCACGGCGACGTTAGACGAACGGTGACAACGACGAGGAAGGCGGCGACGAAGATGAGTGTTGACGACGGAGAATGCGGCGTTGTGAATGAGAGTCGAGAAGGAGGAAGGCAGCGTCAAGGACGAGCGTGGAAGAGGAAGGTGGCGCGGATGAACGCCAACGGAGGATGACTTCTCTGGATTTTCGATGTGCGGCTCTGAGTTTTCGATGTGCGCCTCTGGATTTGCGATGTGGAACAAACGTGATTTCTCTTGCTTCTTTGAGTGTTTTGGACATGTTTACTTAATAATTAGATGGTTTGAGGTTTATTTTAAAATTTTAAAATTAAAATTTTAAATTTTAAATAATTTGATTTTTAGATATGTATTTAAATTATAATATATTAATAATTAAACAGAAACAGAAATTTAAAATTTAAATTTTAAATTTTAGTTTTATTTAGTTTATATTTTGAATGTGTATTTAATTTTAAAAATACATTAAATGTATTCATAATTTTTAGATGTGTTTGTTTTATTTTTTTAAATTATTGTAATAAAAGGCTGAATATTGTACCATTTTTAAAGAATACCTAGTTGAATTGAATTAAAAACTAAAATCAACTACTAATATATTTGTGTATAAATATATGTATAATTTAATTTATTTTTAATGTATATTTGTATTTCAACATATATTTTACACTAATAACTTATTTTGATAGTTAACTTTGATATACACCTAACATAAGGACAGTTATAATATACAGATGTAAATTTGTATAGAGTTAAAGAGATTCTTTTTAGTTCATACAATTTTTGACACGTGTCTATCCTTTTGTGAATGAAAGTTGGCTTTGCTTTGGCTTTGAAGTCTGAAGACGAAGCAAGTCTATTTATTAATATTGGAAGCTGATGAGTGGATAATTTATACGCTTTTTGGCATTGTTTTTAGTATGTTTTAGTAGGATTTGGTTACTTTTAGGGATGTTTTCATTAGTTTTTATGTTAAATTCACATTTCTAGACTTTACTATGAGTTTGTGTGTTTTTCTGTGATTTCAGGTATTTTCTGGCTGAAATTGAGGGACTTGAGCAAAAATCAGATTCAGAGGTTGAAGAAGGACTACTGATGCTGTTGGATTCTGACCTCCCTGCACTCAAAGTGGATTTTCTGGAGTTACAGAACTCAAAATGGTGCGCTTTCAATTGCGTTGGAAAGTAGACATCCAGGGCTTTCTAGAAATATATAATAGTCCATACTTTTCCCAAGTTTAGATGACGCAAACTGGCGTTCAACGCCAGCTCTCTGCCCAATTCTGGCGTCCAGCGCCAGAAACAAGTTGCAAAGTAGAGTTCAACGCCCAAACTGGCACCAAAACTGGCGTTCAACTCCAGGAATGACCTCTACACGTGTAACACTCAAGCTCAGCCCAAGCACACACCAAGTGGGCCC
>NC_029788.2:122717823-122719951 GCF_000816755.2 Arachis ipaensis
AGTTTTTGGCGCCGTTGCCGGGGATTGTTCGAGTTTGGACAACTGACGGTTCATCTTGTTGCTTAGATTGGGTAGCTTTCTTTTCATTTTCTTTTCAAAAAAGTTTTCAAAAATTTTTCAAAAATCTTTCAAAAATTTTTCCTTTGTTTTCGAAAAAAAAAAATAAAAAAAAAATGTTTTCAAAAATCTATTTTTCTTCAGAATTTTTAAGAATGAATTCTAGTGTTTCATGAAGCATGTTGAAGCCTGGCTGGCTGTAAAGCCATGTCTAAATTCTTTTGGACTGAAGTTTTGGCTTAAAATTGAATGAATTACACTCATATTTTGACTAAAGCTTGGCTGGCTATTAAGCCATGCCTGACCCTTTGATTGGAGCTTTAGACTAACATGGCAAGATTCCTGGAATTCATATTAAAAATTTTGGAATCCTTATTTTTCTTTTTCAAAATGATTTTCAAAAAAATTTAAAAGAAAATACAAAAAAATTATAAAATCATAAAAATCAAAAATATTTTGTGTTTCTTGTTTGAGTCTTGAGTCATGTTATAAGTTTGGTGTCAATTGCATTTGCATCTTGCATTTTTTCGAAAATTCATGCATTCATAGTGTTTTTCATGATCTTCAAGTTGTTCTTGGTAAGTCTTCTTGTTTGATATTTGCATTTGCATGTTTTGTGTCTTTTCTTGTTTTTCATATGCATTCCTGAATTCTTTGTGTCTAAGCATTAAAGAATTCTAAGTTTGGTGTCTTGCATGTTTTCTTTGCATTAAAAATTTTTCAAAAATATGTTCTTGATGTTCATCATGATCTTCATAGTGTTCTTGGTGTTCATCTTGACATTCATAGCATTCTTGCATGCATCACATGTTTTGATCTAAAATTCTCATGCATTGCATAATTTTCATGTTTCTCTCTCTCATCATTAAAAATTTAAAAAATAAAAAAAAAATATCTTTCCCTTTTTCTCTCTCAAAATTTCGAAAATTAGATTTGACTTTTTCAAAAAATTTTAAAATCTAGTTGTTTTTATGAGTCAAATCAAATTTTCAATTTAAAAATCTTATCTTTTTCAAAATCTTTTTCAAAAATCAAATCTTTTTCATTTTTCTTAGTTATTTTCGAAAACTTCAAAAATATTTTTCAAAAATCTTTTTTTTATTTTTACATCATATTTTCGAAAATAACAATAACAATTAATGTTTTGATTCAAAAATTTCAAGTTTGTTACTTGCTTGTTAAGAAAGATTCAAACTTTAAGTTCTAGAATCATATCTTGTGATTTCTTGTGAATCAAGTCATTAATTGTGATTTTAAAAATCAAATTTTTTCAAAACTAATTTCAATCATATCTTTTCAAAAATATCTTTTTATCTTATCTTTTTCAAAAATTTGATTTTCAAAATATCTTTTCTAGCTTCCTATCTTCTTATCTTTTCAAAATTGATTTTCAAAATTTGTTTCAACTAACTAACTAACTTTTTGTTTGTTTCTTATCTTTTTCAAAACCACCTAACTAACTCTCTCTCTCTCTCTCTCTCTCTAATTTTCGAAAATATCTCCCTCTTTTTCAAAATTTCGTTTTAATTAAACTAATTATTTTATTTTTTTATTTATTTGAATTTTCGAAAAACTACTAACCTTTTTCAAAATTAATTTTCGAAAATTACTAACTCTTTTTCGAAAATTCCCCTTCTCTCTCATCTCCTTCTATTTATTTATTCATCTACTAACACTTCATCTCACCCAAATTCGAACCCCCTCTTCCATCTGTGTTCGAATTTCTTCTTCTTCTTTTCTTCTAACTCACACTGGGACCTCTATATTGTGGTAAAAAAGGACCCCTATTATTATTATTTTTCTGTTCTCTCTTTTTCATATGAACAGGAGCAAGGACAAGAACATTCTTGTTGAAGCAGATCCAGAACCTGAAAGGACTCTGAAGAGGAAATTAAGAGAAGCTAAATTACAACAATCCAGAGAGAACCTTTCAGAAATTTTCGAACAAGAAGAGGAGATGGCAGCCGAAAATAATAATAATGCAAGGAGAATGCTTGATGACTTTACTGCACCTAATTCCAATTTACATGGAAGAAGCATCTCCATTCCTGCCATTGGAGCAAACAACTTT
>NC_029788.2:122720039-122722135 GCF_000816755.2 Arachis ipaensis
ACTCAGCAGCAGACAGAGAACTCTGAACAAAATACTTCTAATTTAGCAAACTTAGTCTCTGATCTATCTAAGGCCACTGTAAGTTTCATGAATGAAACAAGGTCTTCCCTTAGAAATTTGGAAGCACAAGTGGGCCAGCTGAGTAAAAGAATCACTGAAATCCCTCCTAGCACTCTCCCAAGCAATACAGAAGAAAATCCAAAAGGAGAGTGCAAGGCCATTGACATAACCAAAATGGCCGAACCCAATGAGGGAGAGGAGGACGTGAATCTCAAGGAGGAAGACCTCCTGGGACGTCTAGTGATCAATAAGGAGCTTCCCTCTAAGGAACCAAAGGACTCTGAGGCTCATCTAGAGACCATAGAGATTCCATTGAACCTCCTTATGCCATTCATGAGCTCTGATGAGTATTCCTCTTCTGAAGAGAATGAGGATGTTACTGAAGAGCAAGCTGCCAAGTTCCTTGGTGCAATCATGAAGCTAAATGCCAAATTATTTGGCATTGATACTTGGGAAGATGAACCTCCCTTGTTCATCAATGAACTAAGTGATCTGGATCAACTGACATTGCCTCAGAAGAGACAGGATCCTGGAAAGTTCATAATACCTTGTACTATAGGCACCATGATCTTTAAGGCTCTGTGTGACCTTGGTTCAGGGATAAACCTCATGCCCCTCTCTATAATAGAGAAACTGGGAATCTATGGGGTGCAAGCTGCTAAAATCTCATTAGAGATGGCAGATAATTCCAGAAAACAGCCTTATGGACAAGTAGAGGACGTGTTAGTAAAGGTTGAAGGCCTTTACATCCCTGCTGATTTCATAGTCTTAGATACTGGGAAGGAAGAGGATGAATCCATCATCCTAGGAAGACCTTTCCTAGCCACAGCAAGAGCTGTGATTGATGTGGACAGAGGAGAATTGATCCTTCAATTAAATAAGGACAACCTTGTGTTTACAACTCAAGGATCTCTCTCTGCATCCATGGAGAGGAAGCATAAAGAGCTTCTCTCAAAGCAGAGTCAAACAAAGCCTCCACAGTCAAACTCTAAGTTTGGTGTTAGGAGACCACAACCAAACTCTAATTTTGGTGTTGAACTCCCATATCCAAACTCTAAGTTTGGTGTTGGAGAGTCTCAACAATGCTCTGAACATCTGTGAGGCTCCATGAGAGCCCACTGTCAAGCTATTGACATTAAAGAAGCGCTTGTTGGGAGGCAACCCAATTTTTATCTAACTATATTTTTCTTAGTTATATGTCTTTATAGGTTCATGATCATGTGGAGTCACAAAATAAATATAAAAATTGAAAACGAAATCAAAAACAGCAGAAGAAAAATCACACCCTGGAGGAAGCATCTGCCTGGCGTTCAATGCCAGAACAGAGCATGGTTCTGGCGCTGAACGCCCAAAATGGGCAGTATCTGGGCGCTAAACGCCCAAAATGGGCAGCATCTGGGCGCTGAACGCCAAAATTGCACCCTGGAGAAGAGCTGGCGCTGAACGCCCAGAACAAGCATGGTTCTGGCGTTCAACGCCAGAAATGGGCAACAAATGGGCGTTGAACGCCCAAAATGGGCACCAACCTGGCGCTGAACGCCCAGAGTTGTGTGCAAGGGCATTTTACATGCCTAATTTGGTGCAAGGTTGTAAATCCTTGAACACCTCAGGATCTGTGGATCCCACAGGATCACCTCAGGATCTATGGACCCCACAGGATCCCCACCTACCTCCACTCACTTCTTCTCACCCCTCTTTCACACAATCCCATAAACACTCTTCCCCAAAACCCTTCACCAATCACCTCAATCTCTCTTCCCCACCACCTCTTCACCACTCACATCCATCAACTCTTCCCCATAAACCTACCTCATAAACTCCACCTACCTTCAAAATTCAAAATCAATTTCCCACCCAAACCCACCCTAAATGGCCGAACCTTCACCCCCCTCCCTTCCATATATATAGCCCTCCATTCTTCCTCATTTTCACACAACATAACCCTCTCTTCTCTTCTTGGCCGAAACACAACCCCTTCTCCCTCTCCTCTATTTCTTCTTCTTCTTCATCTATTCTTTCTTCTCTTGCTCGAGGGC
>NC_029788.2:122722169-122726331 GCF_000816755.2 Arachis ipaensis
TTGCTTGGGGACAAGCAACAATTTAAGTTTGGTGCTGTGATGAGCGGATAATTTATACGCTTTTTGGCATTGTTTTTAGTATGTTTTAGTAGGATCTGGTTACTTTTAGGGATGTTTTCATTAGTTTTTATGTTAAATTCACATTTCTGGACTTTACTATGAGTTTGTGTATTTTTCTGTGATTTCAGGTATTTTCTGGCTGAAATTGAGGGACTTGAGCAAAAATCAGATTCAGAGGTTGAAGAAGGACTGCTGATGCTGTTGGATTCTGACCTCCCTGCACTCAAAGTGGATTTTCTGGAGCTACAGAACTCAAAATGGCGCGCTTTCAATTGCGTTAGAAAGTAGACATCTAGGGCTTTCCATCAATATATAATAGTCCATACTTTGCCCAAGTTTAGATGACGCAAACTGGCGTTCAACGCCAGCTCTCTGCCCAATTCTGGCGTCCAGCGCCAGAAACAAGTTGCAAAGTAGAGTTCAACGCCCAAACTGGCACCAAAACTGGCGTTCAACTCCAGGAATGACCTCTACACATGTAACACTCAAGCTCAGCCCAATCACACACCAAGTGGGCCCCGGAAGTGGATTTATGCATCAATTACTTACTTCTGTAAACCCTAGTAGCTATTTTATTATAAATAGGACCTCTTACTATTGTATTAGACATCCTGGATCCTGGATCGTATTTTGATCCTGTGATCACGTTTTGGGGGCTAGCCATCTCGGCCATGCCTGGACCTTTCACTTATGTAATTTTAACGGTAGAGTTTCTACACTCCATAGATTAAGGTGGGATGTAGCCACTGACAACGGTGATGCCCTTGCATAAAGCCAGCCATGAAAAGGAGTAAGACTGATTGGATGAAGACAGCAGGAAAGCCGAGATTCAGAGGAACAAATGCATCTCTATACGCTTATCTGAAATTCTCACCAAGGAATTACATAAGTATTTCTATCCTTCTTTTATTACTAATTTTTGAAAACTACATAACTATTTGATATCCGCCTGACTGAGATTTACAAGGTGACCATAGCTTGCTTCATACCAACAATCTCCGTGGGATTCGACCCTTACTCACGTAAGGTATTACTTGGACGACCCAGTGCACTTGCTGGTTAGTTGTGCGAAGTTGTGAACCATGGTATTGGCATCATATTTTTGGCGCCATTACCAGGGAAAGAAAGAGCGATGAATTTTACATAATCAAAGTGTAATCACAATTTATGCGCACCAGAAGCTTGTTCACGTTCACATATAATATGAATACATATTAATTGGCTTTTATATATGTCTCTCAAAACAATTACAGTATTTATTTAATTCTGTTAATTTAAATAACTCAATAAACTTTTGTTTCAATATTTTACAATAATTTTAGTCTCATAGTTAAATATACATTTTACACCTTTTTTTCTATAAGTATATTAATAAATTCAAAATCTATACTGTTAAAATTAAAAAATCATGATATATTTTTTATATCTATAAATCTAGATACATATAAAAAAGAATAGTACCTTTACTCATAAAAATTAAAATTAGAAATTAGAAATTAATGTAAGAATTGTCTCAATCTTCCTCAACCAAAACCTTTTGTATTCTTAATAGGACGGTTGAATCGCAACTTCTCTGATAGAGAAAGAGTTGCCGATCAAGTTATTGGTTCATTAGTTTATTAGTTCATTAGTTTATTGGTTTAATAGATAAATTACTGATTGAATCGGTAGAACCGGTCCTACATAAATAAAAAATATAAAATAGTAAAAAGTTGAGTAAAGTGACCATTAGGTCCTTGAAGTTTTCAACTTCGGATTAATTAGCCCTTAAAAATATAAAGTACCAATTTGGTCCTCCATGATAGTAAACGGTGGACACATTATGTTCCTCTATCAATTTATCATATGAAATTTAATGATGATAATTATATGTCCTACTAATTAGTCCAAAGTTAAAATTCTCGAAGACCTACTACTTGATTCAATATTCTAAAAAAACTAAAATAAATATTTTCACTAATATTTTAATATATAAATATAAATATTAAAATATTTAATATTTATTTTAATAATTGTATAAATTTTAAAGAATTATAAATTAAAAAAATGAGTATAAAACTAAAATTAAATTAAATAAATATAAAATAATTCAATTGTGTATGTATATAATATATATAATAAGTAGCACATAAAATGACAAGAGAACAAACAACCTAGTGACATGACATGTTGGTGTGTAGGTGGAGGACATGAGTTTAAACCTCTTGTTGTGAACTTTTGAATATATGAACTTTTGAATATTTTTCAATATTTAAATGCTAGGGAAACTAAAAAAGGCAGGCACTGCAGAATACTGAGAGTACTGTTGGATTAAGCAGTTCATGGTTTGTAGCAAACTGGCTAGTTTTGGCCAGTTCTACACACTTTGATTGTGCAAACGGTCTAGATTTTCAACCGCTTTTGATTCATCAATTTTTCGGTCGAATTGGTCAGTCCAGTTCAGTTCTTACAACTATGCTTGTAATTTAAGAATTTTTTTTTAATTCTTCTTTTTTTTGTTTTGTTGTTCTTTTTGTTTTGTTAATGTGACTTTAAAGTAAATTTGTAGAAACAGAAAATAAAACAAAGATACTAAACAAGAACTCTAGAATGTGTAAACAAATTAGAAGTTACTTACGACTTATAACTAATACCAAATGATTAAAAAAATTAAGAATGAGAATAAAAAGGAATAAAAAATGACAAAGCGGAAACACAAAAAGATAGATAAATAATAGAGAACATAGAACTGAAAGAATAAGGAGTTTTCTACTACACATATAAAAAACTTGTTCTTAGCAACATATGCACCAGAAGGATTTTTTTCTACTAGACTTTCAAAAAACAAGTCCTTGACAACCTAGATTAGAGGGTTGAAAATTGAAAGAACTAATACTAATAATTACTTTAGGCTGGATCGTTCAAATTTCGTCATTCAGCAAGTAAAACAAATCACTCACCTCACTTGATCACACAGAAAAATGTACATAAAGTAATTAAAAATTTTTATTCATTAAAGTTGTGTAAAAAAGTATTTAAAAATAGACCCCTCATAGAATAGCTAAAGTGGGACAAATTTTCTTAGATATGACTCTAAAATTAACTTTATTCATTTAAATTAGATATGATTTAAATTAAAAGATCCTAAAAGATATGATAACTAATTTAAATCAGATTTGATCTTATTAGATTATATCAAATTAGATTTAAATTTAAAATATTTAAAAATATTACTAAACAAATCAAAACCAAATCAAATTTTTAACACAACTTAACAACAAAATCAAACTGAGATATGAACCACCCTGTGGTGGCATGCCTTGATAGAATGTAGCACTACGCCTTCTATAAATTACGAAGAAGCACTTGTCAACTATGAATAAAAGAAGCACTGTATTAGGTTTTTTCTTTTATATTAGTTTTAATTTTTTTTATATTAGTTTTAATTTTTTTTCCGTAACAACTGTATTAATTAGATTAAATTAAATGATTTTGTTTGTTGATATAATACATTAAATGACACCCAACATATATTTAGAAGTTTTAATTGACTATTAACATTATTACTTTATGAAATTAGATCAAATCAAAATTTAATTGAGGAGAAAATTTGAGGCATTGAAATCCCTTAATTTGGAGTTGATTTGATCTAATTTCATAAATTAATAATATTAATAGTTAATTAAGACTCATATGTGTATGTTAGAATGTCACTTAATATATTACATTAGTAAATTTTGATACCATCAATAAACAAAATGACAAAAAAATTAACATGATTAATTTAAAATCTTTAAAGAACGAATTTAATTTTAAAAAAAAAATTTAAGGACCAATTTAAAGAACAAGTAATCTTTTATAGAGATTAATTTGACTATTTATTTAATTTTAGTTGTTCTTAAAGAACCTTAAAAAAAATCGCATTGGTCATCTGCAATAAAAATATTTGTAGTGAATGGTAATATGAGTATCACATTTTTTTTGGAAAATAATTATATGGTGATGTTACATAATTACACCAAGTTGGTTTGATACTTAAGTTTAATCAAATTAGTTTAATAATTTTGTGACACAATATAAACCACCTTAAGTTAACAATAAGGAGGAGGCATATAAGAAAAAG
>NC_029788.2:122726929-122768170 GCF_000816755.2 Arachis ipaensis
TCTATAGTTTAAGTTATTTCCAATACTTTGTATAATATAAATTATAATTTAAAAATAAATTTTATCAAATCAGTATTTATAATAATAAATATTATGTTATATCATAATTTTATTTATTCTAACATTATAAATTTTGAATTTACTAATATGCCTGTAAAAAAATGTCAAATATATATTTAAATGTGAGATCAAAATTATTATAAAATACTAAGAAAAAAATTATTGGGTTATTTGGATTAACAAAATAAAATAAACAATGCTATCAATTATTGAGATACTTGTATAAAAATCAATGTATTTGTAGGTGAACCGTACATAAATTTTGAAATAAATAAGTTTGTTTTATTTCTAGGCTTCAAAGCCAAGTCATGAGCCAACTTTTTATTTACAAGACAAAAAATGGACACATATCAAAAAAATCATAGTTAAAATAAATTTTCTGTAAATCTGTACAAATTTTCATCTATACAGTATAAGGACCCTTAACATAATCGATATTATGTTATCTTCATCGTACACATTTGAAAAATCCATGTCATGTTGAATCAACCCCCTATTGCATTGGTATGAACATGACATTCATATTTCATGGAATATACCAAGTCAATGAATAAAACAAAAATTTTATCCACATTATTTTTAAGATATTTTGTTTTTTCTATTAATATCATGTTAGTAATATTATTTATTTGATAAAATTTTAGAATCAACTACTAAATTTTTGCGAAATTAATTATTATTTTTAAATCAGTAAAAAAATATAAAAAATATACAAATAATAAAAATATATGCAAATTAAGGTACAAAATTATCAATGACAATAATTAAAAATTAATATAGTGTCTAATCAAATTTGTAAACTACACAAACATTGAATCCATATTCCTATATTGATTATATCTTACCGTTATAAACAATACAATAAATTTATAACCCTAATAATTAATTTATTAATTTCTATAACTTACTCATTAAACGTAATAAACATTCATATTACAAATGTCATAATAATATTATTAATCATAATAAATTTTACATTGCAAATATTCAAATAACATATTATTTGAACTACTTATATAAAGTCTCTTATTACTATTCCTTCAAATAACATCAAATTTAGCACAAAAAATTTATTTCCAAACTACACAGCATCTCAAACTGACTCAATGGACATGGAGCATCATTTTTTGAACAATATCACCAAACAAACAGACAATTGGTTTATCAAAGTTCGCGTGGTTCATTTTTGGAAAACATTAACACCCACAAACAAAAATGAACCTCTTTGCTTAGAAATGATTATATTAGATAAAAATGTACAAAACAAATATATTTATTGTCTTTTTAAATTGAATTTACGAAAAAATACTTTAATTATTTTTACTTTTTATATTATTTTATAATACTTTATATATAATTATATTTTAATATCGTTAAAATTATACTTCTTTCAATATGCTATTCATTGTTCCTTTTCTAATAACTTAAAAAAAAATAAATGTAATCAATTTTTCAGAAAACACTTCTTCATGTAATTGTGAAGAAATATATGATGAACAAATTCAAACATTTGTAACAAAAAAAGTCTATACTACAAAAAGTTTAAAAATAGAAGATGCAAATAATTTGTATAAACCAATTAAAAGTACAATGAAAACAAACTTTTTACTCACAACTATTGTGAACGAAATTAAAGATCCAATTTTAAACATTCTTCAACACTATTTTGAATTTGCATTACTTGAAACATTGTCTGACAAAGTGGGTCAAAGAAAAATATTACCAGGTAATTTCATTTTATACTATTTCAATTATTCTTATTAAAAATAACTTATTCAAAAAAAATTTTACACATTTTTGTTCTTTTTATTGTAAATGTCATTGAAAAACTGCATGCACATCAAGAGATTAAGGAGAAAGAAAATCATACAAATTCAAGACACATCTTCGTAAGAAGAACATACATGCAAAGATGGAACAAACAACACAATAGAAAGTGCATACAACTCAACAATTCATAAAGAATATGCCTTCACAAGAATCTACGACAGAAAGAAAAAAGAAACAACTCTAACAACAACCAATAAAAAAAGGAGGCCGAGCGCCGACAAATTCCATAAACTAAAACAAATGTAAAAATCAAACCACCAAATAAAAATATCACTTTGTACAACTTCAACATCCAAATCTTTTGTACTACAAATTATTTTAAATAAAACATCTTTCAAATTTAACTTTAGGGTAAAAAACTATAATAAGCCAAAGCCAGGCCGAAATTACGTAAATAAGCCAAAACTAAAATTGTTTCAGTAATGAGCCAAACCACATATTTATATAATTCGAACCATATTGGTTCGAACTCTATTCACTAATAATTCGAACCGATGCAGTTCGAATTACATAGAGGAGCTGGTTCAAGTAAATCGAACAAGGTTGGTTCGAATTATAGAGAGAGACTGCATCAAGTAATTCGAACTAAGCTGGTTCGAATTACACAAACCCTAATTCGAACCAGGCTGGTTCGATTTAGTGGTAGACAGAGCAGTATATATATGGTTGTAAACGTGAGTTGCTCTCATTAGAGGGTGTAAGATGGCTAGTGAGGAGAGTTTTGTTGTTTTGGTTCACCACAGAGGATCCATTAAGAGGAAAACTCGTTCCGGTGTGAAGTTCACAGATAAGGATCCTCTCTTTATTGTCGTGAACCCAACGACGAGCTATGATGACCTTGTTAGATCTGTGCTGATGAAACTTGGTCTGGAAGGTGCGAAGTGGGTTAAGAAGTTTTTCTATCGCATTCCCATCACGGTCTTGCAGGATACCGTGAAGTATGATTGTTTCACGATTGGTAGTGATGAGGACCTGCAAGTCATGTTTCTTTGTCGGAGGCAGTTTCCGGAGGTGAGGACACCAAAATTGTTAGCAAAGCTGGTTGATGTGGTATCCAGCTCAGGGGATTCGAACCGGAATACCACCACTGTAGCCACGGCAGCCGGTTCCAGTTTCAGGCCTGCCGTTGCTTCTTCGTCCGTCCCTGTGTACGAGCCAGCGTCCAACGTGTCGCCTCCCCGTCTTTTGCTGTTGATCTCAATGACAGAGTAGGCGACGTGGTAGGATCAGTTGATATTCTGCCGAACGCTTTACAGGGCGTTCCACCGGTTGGCGTCGGAGACGGATTGTTGGGTGATGTAGAGGAGGACGACGTCGAGCCGGATATGATTGAGGATGACAGCAGCGACGAGGTTGGAGCGACTGAGCCTGCATTGGCGGTCGGTGGTTCTAGTTCTGGCACACAGCAGTATCCACCATATTTTTCCTCTTTGGACTTAGATGCCATGAGGCATGAGGGTGTTTCAGGGCACTCTGTTGGATTCGGAGCTAGAGATGCAGAAGGAACTGCTGGTCTGACAGAGTTCCAGGTTGGTCAGCAATTTCAGGATAAAGATGAGGCCCTGTTAAGTGTGAAGACTTACAGCATCCGGCGAGGGGTACAGTACAAGGTAGTGGAGTCTGATCATCGCCGTTATGTGGGCAAGTATTTTGGGAATGGGTGCACATGGTTGATTCGACTGAGTCTGCGGCAGCGCAAGGGCATTTGGGAGGTCAAACGGTACAATGGACCTCACACTTGTCTTGCGACCTCCATCTCGAGTGACCACAGGAGCTTGGATTATCATGTGATTTCGGCGTTCATTATGCCAATGGTTAGGGCTGATGCATCCGTCAGCATCAAGGTGCTCCTAAATGCCACGGCAGCACACTTCGGGTTTAGGCTGACTTACAGGAGGGTCTGGATGGCGAAGCAGAAGGCTATTGCCCTCATATACGGTGACTGGGATGAGTCATACAACGAGCTCCCCAGGTGGGTGTTGGGAGTCCAGTTGACGATGCCCGGTACTGTTGCAATCCTACGGACCAGCCCCGTTCGAGTTAGTGGACAAGTAGACGAGTCTCAAGCTTTTTTCCACAGACTTTTCTGGACATTTCCACCGCTCATCAAGGCATTTTGCCATTGCAAGCCCCTAGTTAGCATTGACGGCACCCATCTGTATGGGAAGTACGGGGGTACTTTGCTCATCGCGATTGCACAGGACGGGAACGCCAACATTCTACCTGTTGCATTTGCACTAGTAGAGGGTGAGAATGCAGAGTCTTGGTCATTCTTTCTCTCCCACCTTTGACAACACGTGACACCGCAGCCAGGTCTTCTGGTTATATCGGACAGGCATAACGGCATCAAGGCTGCGCTTGAGGCTCCTGACGGAGGTTGGTTACCTCCATCTGCATACCGTGCATTCTGCATTCGATACGTAGCGGCTAATTTTGCCCTTACCTTCAAGGGAAAAGACGCACGAAGGCTTCTAGTGAATGCGGCTTATGCCAAGACCGAGCTTGAGTTTGATTGCTGGTTTGATATTCTTCGGTCCGAAGACCCGGCGATGTGTGAGTGGGCGAACCGGATTGATTATTCCTTGTGGACTCAGCATCGTGATGAGGGACGGAGATTCGGTCATATGACGACGAATATCTCCGAGTGTGTGAACTCAATCCTGAAGGGTGTCAGAAACCTGCCTGTATGTTCTTTGGTGAAGGCAACATATGGAAGGCTTGCGGAACTCTTTGTTCGCAAGGGGAGAGAGGCTGAGGCCCAGATGGGAACCGGACAACAATTTAGTCAGTACTTGGTGAAGTGTATTGAGGCCAACTTGAAGACGGACAGGTGCTTCACGGTGACTTTGTATGACCGGGATAACTCCGAGTTCATCGTAGCGGAGACCACTCCGACGGGCTCTTTCTCATTGGGTAGCTACAGAGTATCGCTTGCCTCTCAGACATGTGATTGCGGGTACTTTCAGGCACTTCATTTCCCGTGTCAGCACGCACTTGCATGTTGTGCCTACTCACGAGTGACCTGGACCTCTTATGTTCACAGCGTCTATCGGATTAGTTCGGTATTCAATGTGTATCGGATTGGATTCACACCTCCGATCCCGGAGGGTTTCTGGCCACCATACGACAGGCCCACTGTGATACCGGACCCTAACAAGAGGCGTGCGAGAGAGGGTCGTCCGAGGTCCACTAGGATACAGACGAATATGGACGAGGCGGATCCGAACCGGCCAAAGAGGTGTGGCCTATGTCGCCAACCCAGACACACACGCCGGAATTGCCCACAGCTAGCTGGATCGTCTCAGACAGGGGGCCATTAGTAGCCATGTTCTTAGTCTTGGTACTTATTTTTTTAAGTTTCGCGCTTCGATGTTTTATTTAAGCACTCATGTAACTTGTTGAGCTTTGTGTGTTGTATTGGGCATGCTGTGGGTTAACTAATGAATATGTTATGGTTTCGCTTTGAGTCTTTCTACAAGTCTGGTGAATGAAATTTTTAATAAGTAAATCAAAATATTACATTGTGGCGTACTACAAATGAATCTGATATTCAATGATATAACCTTTAAACACCCGTTTCCAAAGTACAACAACATGATTAAAACAACAAAAGTGAAATAAAGCTAAGATAACAACAACAGTTAACATGGCCAGCATACATGAAACATGAATCATCTAAACAAATGCGAGCCCGTAAAGCAACGACGAGGTACCCGTGTCCTCTGACCTCTGCGGATAAGCGGCTCCTCGTCCTCGATCTCGTCCTCCTCCTCATCCGGGGCAAGCTGTGCAGGTGGCGTACAATGGATGGGTGCCACAGACGGCTCGGCAACTGAATGTGATGCAGCAGTGTAGGTGGAGGGTAGGGTACCTCCCAAACCAAAATGGTCGGCAACAGATGTCGTAGGAGGCTCATTCAGATCGACATCTAAAGGTGCCTGCGTGCCGAAGGTCTGACCACGTCTCCGGGCCGACATGTCCTCTTGCATGATGGTGGTAATCTCCTCTAAAAACTGCTGACCCCCAAAGTCCGCATCAAGCGTATCTGAGGCAAGGAAGTCTGACCACTGTGATCCCGGAATAACCCATGGGGTACCCTCCTGCTGAGGCTGGTCATCAGCGGGTACACCAACGAAGTAATCTCCCAGAGGCCCCGACCCGAGTCGAGCGTCACCAGGGTCAGCCCCATCACCCATACCTGACCCATACCACTCACTTCCATGTCCGCCATCGTGGGTACTAACACCTGCAACTGCTACTGCCCCTGCACTATCCCCGCCCACGGGCCCATGATGATCGTCGTCATCGTCATCCTCGTCACGACCAGGGTGCTCCGCTGCAACACGCCCTCTCTGTCTCCCTCTCTGGCCTCGTCGTCCGCCTCCAGCGGGACCCGCATCGTCATCATCGTCCATAGCATGCTCAAGCCATCTCCAGTCATGCTGGCTCCATCGTGTCCCGACACGAGCTCTCCTCTCAACCCGCCGTCTATCCAGCACGTCCTCAGGACGATCCATGTCAGGAACTCGCCCAGCACCCCGCTGTGAGGCCTCAACTGGAATAGAAACGGCTCTCGGATCCCCCAAGTGCATATCCGGAGACAAGAATCTCTTTCCATGCTGACTCCAACACTCAAGGAACTCATGCGACGATCCAGGGTCGGCAATAACATCGAACCTCAACACGGTCTCCGCACGGTCGTCCCAATATAGATGCCACTTCTGCAAATGGTACGGAAACCATTGATCACCGCCTCTGTCGTCCTTCGACATCATAAAGTCGATGTTCAGGGCGGGATTCGGACGGGGCTGCACCCCTCCGAACTGCGGAAGAACCCGGTCTATCTGATGCCACTCTATGACGGCAAAGTAGATCAGCGACGTCACAAACCGCCACAAAGCCGTATGTTGAGGCTCCAAAGCCTCTGGATGCACAACCTGAACTACGTCGGGGCTGTTGTACGGCATCCAGATAAACTGCACGGAGAACTCCCCAATGTCAGGGCAACTCATGGACCCAACTTATAAAGTGTGGTTAAATAGAGAAACTTATTAAGTAGCGTACTGACCTCCCTGTCCTGTAACCGGTCTATCCTCAGCCTCCACATCTGCACTCTAGGACCCTTCTCACTACCGGAAGGATTGTACCCAGACCACCTGCATCATAAACATGTGTTACGGCTACTTAAATGTGTGTTTAGGGCATGTAATACATTATTAATAAACATGGAGTAATGTATATTAAATTGAAATAAAGAAGGCTTACTATACTACCTCGAGGCCAATGGCCAGCTGAACGTCTCATACCGTGCAGGCCTAAACCGAGGAAATCGCCAGAAGATCCATGACTGAAGTAGCTGAAGTGGGCCCGCTAGCTTGACAACATGTCTGTTCGCCACTCGACACATGCACCGGTACAACCATGCCAGTGCTGCAGAACCCCAGCTGTAGGTACCCATCTCCTCCAGCCTAGCTACGTACGGAAGCCATCTGATGTGAATGCGGTTGCCAGACTTGTCCGCAAACAGCTGCGTGCCCAGCAACATCATGATGTACGCACGGGCATATCGGCGCACAGTCTCGTGATCGGCTCCCTCAGGGCACTCACCAAAAGTCTCCTGAAACCAGCTGCAGTTCACTGCGTACTTCTGAACCTGGCTAGGAGGAGGTATCACTCCAAGCAACTCCTGAAACCACTCCCAGGCTGGACGCCCAACCTGGATGTATATATGGAACTCTGATAGGCAGCCGCTCACGTAACGCCCGTCCACTGGCAAACCCAACTGGTATGCCACGTCCTGGAGTGTGATCGTGCACTCTCCGAACGGCATATGAAACGTGTGCGTTTCCGGACGCCATCGCTCGACGAATGCACTGACAAGGGCCTCGTCTAACCGGAACCATCTATCGTTCAGCCTTGCAAGATGGTATAGACCGGCCATCTGCAAGTACGGAACGTATCTGTCATCCAGTCGCATGCCCTGCTGCCGCCGCATGCTCTTGATGCATCGCTGAGGCTACGCATGAAATGCACCGCATTGTTAGAACCAGCTTAATAACCAACGACAAACATAACCAACACAATAAATCATCAACAACACATCATACTAAATTAAACCGCATAAAAATACATGAACAAGAACCACATGCAAAACAAACCCATAGACCGCACAACTAAACCGGTAACATAAAACAACTTAAGTAGAACCACTAACATAAAACAGCTTAACCAAAACCATTAATATAAAACAGCTAGCATAAAACAACTAACACAAACCACTAACATAAAACAACTAACAGAAACCACTTACATAAAACAACTAACATAAACCACCAACATAAGAAACCAACGTAAACCACTAACTAAAAAGAGCTAACATAAAACAACTAAAACAAACCGCTAACATAAACCACTAACATAAACCACAAACATAAACCACCAACATAAACCACCAACATAAACCACCAACATAAACCACCAACATAAACCACTAACATAAACCACCTACATAAACCACCATCTAACCCGCATGCAAAACCACTAACTCACATATACCACTACCACGAAGATTTTTCTGTACTAACCTCCTCGTTGATGATCCCGGCTATATGAGCAACTCCGTCCAAGCGATATAACCGTGCCGGATCGTCCCCCATCAGCAGAGTATTCCGTTCAGGTCTTCGTCGTAGAGAATCTGGGTCGTTTTCTCTGAGATTTGGTGGGGTAGGGGAAGGAAAGAATAGTTCGAATGAGGCTGATTCGAACTCCTTATATAGCCGAATCACTAGTAATTCGAACCAGCCCGGTTCGAATTACTAAGGAGCCACGAGAAGTGTAATTCGAACCAGCTTGGTTCGAATTACATGGTTTGCTAGAATAGGCATAATTCGAACTAGCCTTATTCGAATTATGTGGAGCTTGAGTTCGAACCACCTTGGTTTGAATTACCTTCAACTTTTTCTTCTCCTAATTTGAACCAAGTTGGTTCGATTTACTAAGGAATGTAATTCGAACCAGGCTGGTTCGAATTACATAGAAATATGCCTTGGCTCATTGCTGAAACGATTTTGCTTTTGGCTTATTTACGTAATGCGAAACTACCCTTGGATTATTACGGTTTTTTACCCTTTAGTTTACACATATTTAATATAATTTTACAAAACATAACAATTTTTAATATTTATGATTTACTATCTTTAATTTACCGCGAGTCTCTTTCTAGTTTAATTATTAGTGAAAAACATCATCATCATCTAGTAGTATATATGTCTTTGTCTTTGTCTTCTATACTATAGACACTTAATTGGTATCATCAATGGAGATTCCCTACTATCTCTACATTCTCTCAATAAACATATGCTTCTTGTTATTGTTACCCGAATCACTTTATTCCCAACAAGTGTACCTAAATGGAACAGTTTATGATTGCACCGATACCCCTTCTACACCAAAAGGATATCTTTGCAATGGCCTCAAGAAATCATGCACTTCATTCATTGTTTTTAGGTCCAAACACCCTTATGATAACCCTGCAAGCATTGCATACCTTCTTGAATCTAAAGCATCAATCAACAAGCTCTCAAACAATGCAAGAATCCCTTCTAACAGATCCATCATTGTTCCTGTTTTCTGTTCATGTCATGGAAATATCTATAGCCATGATGCTCCTTACACTGTCAAGAACAATGACACATACTTTGTGTTGTAATTATTCTATAATTAGTACAGATTTGTTTATATTAGGACAGATTTAGTGCAGATTTGTTTTGAATAGCTTTTATTACTTGTTATTTTCTTTCCTTAATTAGGTTGTAAATAATCTTTATATTATGTATGTAATCACTCTCTATGTGAAACAATTCAGGAATAATATTCAAAAATCTTCTTTTCAAGTTGGTATCAGAGCTCCTGATTATGAGGGCTCTGCTTCCGCATTTTTCCAGCATTTTTCCAGGCAGCCTTCATTGCTGCAACTATACGTGTTTGGTGCCTTGCCCCTGCTGCACGCTGCCATCGGAATTTTTTTTCCGGTGAGTTTCTGAACGAGACCACCACCATCAGAAGCGGGATTTGTTGATCTACAAAGCCTAGGAGATTTCGCCATCGGTCCCTCCGCACACGATCTCTTTGATTGCGACGTTGCTTGCCCAGACACGATCGTCGGTTTTCTTTTTTCTTCTTCTGTCTTCCTTTTGCTGCCGATTCTTACCAATGACGGATGATAAGACTGCGCCTCTCATCAGCCCCAATGATCTACCAGTGTTACAAGGGTCGTATCATTTTGATGGGCGCAACTACCTCCAATGGTCTCAACTGGTTCGCATTACTCTCAATGGGCGAAAGAAATTAAATCATCTAGAAGGAAACCCTCCAGCCATGACAGACCCCAAATATGAAGCCTGGGATGATGAGGATGCTTTTATCATGACCTGGTTATGGCATTCTATGACACTAGAAATCAGCCGTAATTATATGTTCTTCCCCACTGCTAAGAAGATTTGGAATAATCTAAGTCAGGCATACTCAATGAAGAAGGATACTGCAGCATGTTATGAAATAGAAAACAAGATCTTCAATACCAAGCAATGGAGCCTCTCCATAACAGACTACTATGGGACGCTGAATCGTTTGTGGATCGAGTTAGATCAGTATCAAAATTTGACTACGCAGTGCACACCTGATTCTACTACATTGACACAATTTATTAAAAGGATACGTATATTTAAATTTCTGTCTGTCTTGCACTTTGAATTTGATCCAATTCGGGTTTAAATTTTGGGTAAAGAAAAAATTCCTTCTCACTCAGAAGTTTTTCATATTGTACGAGGGGAAGAAACTCGGAGGTCAATCATGTTGGAAGGAGGAAATTCTGTTGATGGTTCAGCTCTAGCCACCGGCAAAGGTCCTTTAAAAGGTTCATCCCTTTCGTATGGAAAGCCTCTCTCAAAGGCTCACCGTGATGATCGCTGGTGCAGTTATTGTAGGAAAATGGGTCACACTAAGGACACATGTTTTAGACTTCATGGAAAGGAGAAGGTCCTCGAACATATTGGAGGATTCAAAGGTGCCATACAAAGACGTGCTAACTACACATTGTCTGACTCTTAAAGTGTGGAAGGCCAAACTATCTCACAAGCTGCAAAGGAGCCCCAGCCCTTAGCAAAGAAGAATTAGACTATTTACGTGGTCTTATGGACTCACTTAGTAAGACATCTAGCCCTTGTGCTTTAACCATGACTGGTAAGAGTTCTAGCTTCTTATCCTTTAATGCTCCTAGCACTGAGAGTACCTGGATTGTAGACTCTGGTGCTACAGATCATATGACACCTCATTCCCTTTCTTTTTCATCTTACACTAATTCATCTGGTCACAAACAAATCACTGTTGCTAACGGTTCCCATATTCCTATTACTGGATATGGTAACATCCACCTTCAACCTTCTATCCATTTAAAAAATGTGCTTCATGTTCCAAAATTATCTATTAACCTCTTGTCTATTCATAAGGTTACCAAAGACTTAAATTGTGCTGCAACCTTTTTTCATACTCATTGTGTATTTCAGGATCTTACCACGGGGAGGACGATTGGAATTGCTAAAGAGCAGGACGGGTTATACTATTTACCGCATGAAAAGAGTACCACACAAAAGGCACTTAATTCAAATCATCAGACAAACATACCGTCCTGGGCAAACTCTCAGATATGGCTTCAGCATAAACGTCTTGGTCATCCTCCATTTAGTACCCTAAAGTCTTTATTTCCTTTTTTATTTACAAAAGTGTCTGTCGAGTCTTTTCAATGTGATGTATGTCAATTAGCTAAACACCATCGAGCTACTTTTTCTCCCAGTAATAATAAAAATTCTAAACCTTTTGATCTTGTTCATTCTGATGTGTGGGGACCTTCAGCTATTAGTAATATTTCTGGTGCAAAGTGGTTTGTTTCTTTTATTGATGATTGTACACGAGTTACCTGGATCTTTCTCATGAAAGATAAATCTGAAGTTTTCCACTTGTTTAAAAATTTTTACCAAATGGTTCGAACACAATTTGGAAGCCTGATTAAGCGATTACGTTATGATAATGGCAGAGAATATGTGAACAAAAATTTTTCCAAGTTCCTTAAGGATAATGGAGTTATTCATGAATTGACCTGTGTAGACACCCTTCAACAGAATGGGATGGCAGAAAGGAAAAATCGTCATCTTCCTAAGGTTACTCGAGCATTACTCTTCCAAACATCTGTTCTTAAGTCTTACTGGGGGGAAGCTGTCCTAACGGCCGGCCACTTATTTGATTAATAGATTGCCATCTCGGGTCCTAGACGGTGTTAGTCCTGTTCAATTTCTGACCAAAATTTACCCCTCTATCCTTATTATGAGTAGTCTTCAAAGTCGTATCTTTGGCTGTCCTATTTTTGTTCATATTCATAGTTCTCATTGGGGTAAGTTGGATCCTCGGGCAATCAAATGTGTCTTTATAGGTTATGCTTCAAACAAAAAGGGATACAAATGCTATCATCCTCAAAGTCGTAGATTCTATATCTCCAAGGATGTCACATTTCATGAGTCCGAGTCCTACTTTCCTAGTTCTCAGCTTCAGGAGGAGAGTATTCCAGAAGCTGAGTTCCTTAAGTCGTCACCTTTTCCCTTGTTGCAGAATTTCACTTCTCCAGAGGATAACAAAGACCCTGAATAAACATCACTACTAGAAAAGAATAATGAGGAGAATAATGAGGACATGTTTTTTGGAAAATAATATCAACAAAGGCAGCAAGAACCTGTCCTGGTCAAACAGCAACTTCATTCGTCTGAACCGGAGGTAAGACCTCATACTCTTGAGACTCTTGACACCTTAAATACCACTTGTGCAACTAACCTAGATGATGTAGAAATAGACCGATATTTCATTAAGGAGAAATTGGATAATGGTCTTATAGCCACCAAGTACATCCCTTCAAGACTCCAATTGGCAGATATGTTCACTAAGGGACTTCCCATAGAGCACTTAAAAGACCTTACTTGCAAGTTGCGAATGATAGATATACATTCAGCAGCTTGAGGGGGAGTGTTGTAATTATTCTATAACTAGAATAATACCCGCGCGATGCACGAGGCGGTAAATTAATGATAGTATATAATAAATATTAAAAATTATTATGTTTTGTAGAAATAAATTAAATACGTGTAAATTAAAGTTAAATTTAAAAGGTGTTTTATTTAAAATAATTTGTAATACAAAAGATTTGGATGTTGGAGTTGTACAAAGTGACATTTTTATTTGGTGGTTTGATTTTTACATTTGTCTTAGTTGATGGACTTAGTCTTCTTATGTGGCGCTCGTCTTCCTTTTTTTTATTGGTTGTTGTTAGAGTTGTTGCTTTCTTCTTTCTGTCGTAGGTTTTTGTGAAGGCATGTTCTATATGAATTGTTGAGTTTGATGCACTTTCTATTGTATTGTTTGTTCCATCATTGTATGTGTGTTCTTCTTTCGAAGATGTGTCTTGAATTTGTATGATTTTCTTTCTCCTTAATCTCTTGATGTAGTGGTGCTTCAATGTCATTATTTTTCTGAAATGTCATTAGATTTGAAGCAGTTGTGCCCAATAAGTTTTTTGCTTCGCCATCAAATAGTACAAAAGTTGTTGTAACACTTTGATCTAAAACCTTTAATTGAATTCTGAACCTAAAATAAGTATTGCGTTAGTAACTAATAATTTGATAGATGAGATTATGAAAAGTATATAGAGTTATTTTATTGTTGGATATTGTGGTGTTTGATTACATGTGCCACAAATGTAGTTGTTTCCTTTTTATATACTTTCTTCTTACACTTTTTACATTCAACATAGTTCCATCTAAACATAGTTCCATCCAAATTTGTCATCAATTTCATTTATAGTTGCTAAAATTGTGAAGATCTTTTCCTATTCCAATATTCAATTTATGTTATCATTATTAGGTATATGGTATTTAAGTAAGTATCAATGTATGATGCATGTTGTGAGTTTTTTTTGTCATACCTGATCATCAGATTCTCATTACATGGCCATTAGATCTTTGATAATTATTCGATTTCTAATAATTCTGCTCTGAACGAATCATGCTCTATTGAGTAAGTTTGAGATGTGTAGTTCAGAAATAATTTTTTTGTGCTAAATTTGATGTTATTTGAAGGAATAGTGATAAGAGACTTATATAAGTAGTTTAAATAGTATGAAATTTGAATACTTATAACGTAAAATTTATTATGATTAATAATATTATTATGACATTTGTAATATGGATGTTTATTAACTTTAGTGAGTTATTTATAAACATTAATAAATTAATTGTTGGGGTTATAAATTTATTGTATTGTTTATAAAGGTAAGATAAGATAAATATAGGAATATGAATTCAATGTATTTGTATGTTACAAATTTATTGTATTGTATTTTTTAGCTTTTTATTTTTATATTTTATTTATTTGCTGATTTAGAAATAATAATTGATTTGGCAAGAGTTGAGTGCTTGATTCTAAAATTTTGCCAAGTAAACGATATTGCTGACATGACATTAGTAGGAGGAAAGAAATGTCTTAAAAGTAATGTTGATAAACTTATGCATCTACTTTTATATATTAAGAATAGATTAGTACAGATTTGTTTATATTAGGACAGATTTAGTGCAGATTTATTTTGAATAATTTTTATTACCTGTTATTTTCTTTCCTTAATTAGGTTGTAAATAATCTTTATATTCTGTATGTAATCATTCTCTATGTGAAACAATCTATTCTTAATATATAAAAGTAGATACATAAGTTTACCCACATTACTTTTAAAACATCTTTTTCTTTCTACTAATGCCATGTCAGCAACATCGTTTACTTGGCAAAATATTAGAATCAACCACTCAATTTTTGCGAAATCAACTATTATTTCCAAATCAACAAAAAAAAATATACAAAAATTTGTAATCAAATTTGTAACCTACAAACACATTAAATCCATATCTATATATTTATTATAGAGTTAATAGTCAATTTCGTCCCCGAAAGTGTGCTCGATCTCCATTTTCATCCCCGAAAGTCAAAATTAATCAAAAATGTCCTCGAAAGATACCCGTGTTGATCACGTTCGTCCTTTCGTCTTCTCGGTTGATGAGATGGCAAACGGTCGCTTACGTGGCACGTTAACTGCCAAGCTGGCCAACGCCAGGGTGTAGGATGTTGTTGCTGACAAGATAAGTTTCGTTTAAGCCATCAAATTAGTCCTTCGAGTTTATAAACCCTAATCCCAAAACAAACGATAAATACTTCGAGGTGATCACTTTCGGTGGCAGTAGAGGTAACTAGGAGGCATAATCCCTGGCTGGCTGCGTGGATGGGGAGAGGAGATGGTAGTTGTGGTGGCGGTTTGTCACATGCATCGCACGACAGTCATGGATCCAGTGTTTCGATGCGAAGGAGGAGGGTGAATGCTCATGATGGATCATGTTTCTGTGGGCTGAAGACTGTGATTAAGAAATCTGGGACAGCGGAGAATCCGAGTAGATTGTTCCATGCATGTCCAAGGTACCGGGTGAGTGATGGTAAAGGAAGTTAAAGCTTTTTCATGTTCTTATCCTCTGTTGGGTGTTCTCTGATTTTTTGGTTTACTCCCATATGAAATTGCAGAAGGGCAGTCACTGCAATTATTTTAAGTGGGTTGATGATGATGAATTTGAAGCAGTGGGTGTGTGTGGTACAAAGAAAGATGCAGGAGCTGATATGGAGGTTGAAGGTGAGTATGATGAATGGAGGGTGAAGGTGGCATGGAAGTTGGGCACTATGGAAGCTGAAGTTAGAGCTTTGAAACTGCTAATGATTTTGCTGTTTGTAGTAGTTGTGATAATATGTTGTTTCTTATGTAATTCTAAATGAATAGATTATGCTGTATGAACATGTAATGATGTATTGAAATTGTTGATTTGAATGAGAGTAGTTATTTGAAGTTGGAAGCAATTTCCTGTCAACTGTGGATAATTTTATAAACTGTGGAACTAATTCTGTGTTTACATGAATTATGTTGAGGCATAAACAAAATGAAGATAATAAGTAAGCTTAATAGTAACTTGTCATTGATGGCTAATTGTCACATTGTCTTAATACATAAATAGCATAACAAAGTCATAAGATTGTTAGCTGACAAAATACATTGTCCATAGACTAAATTACCACACACAAAACAAAAGCAACAAACAGAATGTTATTTCATACACAAAATGAGTTAACAAGTAGACATTCCTAACAACTCAAACTTTATCATCATTCTTCCTTGGAGCCTTGAAGACTGGAGTAGGCACAAAGGTCATGAATTTTTCCAGCCGCTTAGCAGTTCTGGAGCTTGTCCCTTTAATGGTCTCAGCAGAAACAGCCACAGATCCAGTTGCAATATGCTTTGGGGAGGAAATTGACCTTGCTTTTCTTTTGATCACTTGCAACTTAGGTGGCCTACCAATCAATTGATCCTGTATAATTTAGTAGCAAATGAGATTCTTACATGATTAGGCTACATCTAAATTTTTTTAGGAGTGATGATATATGATACTACCTTAAGGGGCTCCTGGGTTGGTGGGATGCACTCCGAGTCACTGCTGTCACTCTCTGAGTCAGCCTGAGTGGGTGATGGAAGTGAAGGCATAGGTGCCTCAGCTTGTGTACCAATGTCAGTATCAGTAGGAGAAGGGTTTACTTGGGGTTCAGAACCTTGTGGAGCAGGGGTAACAACTGCCAATTGTAGCTGCATCTGCTTCGCATGTTCCTCAGCATCCACAGCCTTTTTCTTTGCGCACCCTCTCTTGTTGTGTCCAACCTCACCGCAGTACATGCACCGGATTGGGTTGTATTTTCTTTTCATTTTTGTCTTTGACCCACTAGGTTGTTCTTCTTTGTCCCTTCTTCGCTTCTTTGTTGGCCTCCCAGGTTTAGGCTTCACTGGGGGTGGGACTGGGGATGGATGTGGCGTTTTCTCCCATAGATCCTGCCCCTTAACCGGATTGACATTAAAACAGTAGGTACGCTTATACGCTTCCATCTTTAACCACTCATGGCAATCTCCTGTTACTTGCATAGTTTCTGATGGTGCTATGTGGTTCACTTTGAAAGTTGCTCAAGAGTTCCACATCCCTCACTTTGTATTTTTCACTCCCAGTGCCTGTGGCATGCTGGGATACATTAACTTTGAAGAGATTCAGAAAAGAGGTTATTTCCCATTGAAAGGTACTCTCTTGTATTATATTTTGACAAGTTTTTATTTGTATCATACAATTTTTTAATAGAATAAAATAAAAATTTATTCTTTTCAGATGAGAAGAATCTGCTTGATGGATATCTTGATACTAAAGTTGATTGGATTCCAGCAATGAAAGGAGCAAGACTAAAAGACCTTCCCACATTTCTTAGGACTACTAATCCTTCTAATGTAATGTTCAATTACAACATAGTAAAAGTGAACACTGCTATGCATGCCAAAGGGGTTATCCTTAACACCTTTGAAGACTTAGAATCAGAGGTTTTGGATGCCATCAGAGCCAAATACTCCAATGTCTACTCCATTGGTCCATTATCAATGATATTCAAACAGCTCTCAAACTCAAATACTCAATTGAAGTCGATTGATCTGAATCTGTGGAAGGAAGACAACAAATGCTTGGAATGGTTGGATAAAAGAGACAGAGGTTCTGTTGTGTATGTGAACTTTGGTAGCTTAGTGATTATGACACCAAAGCAACTAAGTGAATTTGCTTGGGGTTTGGTTAATAGCAAGTACCATTTTTTGTGGGTCATAAGGCCTAATCTTGTGCATGATAATAATAATAATGGTGATGGGAAATTAAGTGATGAATATGTGAATGTGATTGAAAGATGTGAGAGGGGATTGGTATTGGGGTGGTGCCAACAAGAGAAAGTTCAGTGTCATGCATCAATTGGCAGATTTCTAATACATTGTGGGTGGAACTCAACATTGGAGAGCATATGTGAGGGAGTTCCAATGGCATGTTGGCCTTTCTTTGCAGAACAACAAACAAACAGCTTCTATGCATGCAAGAAATGGGGGATTGGGATGGAGATTGAGTGTGATGTTAAGAGAGAGCAGGTTGAGGAGCTTGTGAGGGAACTCATGGAGGGGCAAAAAGGGAAAGAAATTAAGGTTTATAAACTCGAAGGACTAATTTGATGGCTTAAACGAAACTTATCTTGTCAGCAACAACATCCTACACCCTGGCGTTGGCCAGCTTGGCAGTTAACGTGCCACGTAAGCGGCTGTTTGCCATCTCATCAACCGAAAAGACGGAAGGATGAACGTGATCAACACGAGTATCTTTCGAGGACGTTTTTGATTAATTTTGACTTTCGGGGATGAAAATGGAGATCGAGGACACTTTTGGGGACGAAATTGACTATTAACTCATTTATTATATCTCACCGTTATAAATAATACAATAAATTTATAACTCCAATAATTAATTTATTAATTTCTATAAATAACTCATTAAATATAATAAACATTCATATTACAAATGTAATAATAATATTATTAATCATAATAAATTTTACGTTACAAATATTCAAATTCCATACTATTTGAACTACTTATATAAGTCTCTTATTACTATTCCTTCAAATGATATCAAATTTAGCACAACAAAATTATTTCCGAACTACACAACATCTCAAACTTACTCAATGATGATTTACTAACACTGCAGGGAAGAAAAAGTCTATACTATAAAAAAATTTAAAAATAAAATATACAAATTATTTGTATAGGCCAATTAAAGGTATAATGAAAGCAAACTTTTTACTCATAATTGTTGTGAAAGAAATTAAAGATCCAATTTTAAACATTTTTCAAGACTATTTTGAATTTGCATAACTTGCGACATTATCTGACAGAGTGGGTCAAAGAAAAATACTAACAGGTAATTTCATTTTATACTATTTCAATTATTCTTATTAAAAATAACTTATTAAAAGAATCTACACATTTTTGTTCTTTTTCTTGTAGATGTCATTGAAAAACTACATCAAGAGATTAAGAAGAAAGACAACTATACAAATTCAATATACATCTTCGGAATAAAAATATACATGCAAAGATGGAATAAACAACATAATAGAAAGTGCATACAACTCAACAATTCATAAAGAACATGTCTTCACAAGAACCTCGACAGAAAGAAGAAAGCAACAATTCTAACACTAACCAATAAAGAAAAAGGAGGACGAGCGCCACGTAAGAAGACTAAATCCATCAACTAAAACAAATGCAAAAATTAACCTACCAAATAAAAATGTCACTTTATACAACTCCAACATCCAAATCTTTTGTACTATAAATTATTTTAAACAAAACACCTTTCAAATTTAACTTTAGTTCACACATATTTAATTTAATTCTACAAAACATAGCCATTTTTAATATTTATTATATACTATCATTAATTTACCATCCGCGAATTACGCGAGTCTCATTCTAGTTTAGGAATAATATTCAAAAATCTTCTTTTCAAGTCTTTGAATTGGTGAGAATCTATCATCCACATATATAATGCTACCAAAGGCTCAATTTTGATTCTTAAATGTGTGACTCATTTCCTTTCATGAATGTATGCTATGTATATCCGTTTGGTTTACGTTTTCATTTTCTGATTTCATTTTCAGTATTTTCTATTTTCAAAAATTCACGTATTTACGTATCGTATCGTATCGTATTTGTATTCATGTGTCATAGGTAAAAACAACTTACCAAGGACTAACAACATGCCAAGCATTGATGGGGCAGAATTACTATCCCCCTAATGGACTTCCAATTGGTGCTGAACTCACAGTTCCTTTGTTATGTGCTTGTCCAACAGAAAATCAAACTTCAACAGGTGTCACTTCCTTATTGGTTGATTTGATCAACTATGGTCACACCTTGAAGTCCATAGGAGAATCTTATGGTGTTGGTGAACAAAGTATGTTAGAGGCTAATAAGCCACAAAGTAAAAATAGTAGCAGCTTCACCCTCTTGGCCTTAACTCCTATCTTGGTTCCTCTAAGAGGAAAGAGTTGCAAAGAGGATCCAAATAGTTTCTATTGTAACTGTTCTAAGGAATTCCTTGCTGATGGAAGCTTAAAGGGGATTTATTGTGATGAGTCTGATGGTCAAAAATTTCCTGCCAAATTGGTTGTTTGAATTGGTATTCTTTTTTTATCTAAACTCTCTCTATTTTTCAAGTAAAATATACTTCCATTGAAATCTTGATTTCTACATGAATAATTTATGTTATAAGACTAGCATTGTTTGATTTTTGCAGGTGTTGGCATTGGTGTAGGCTTTCTTTGTTTGTTTCTCTTGGGTTATAAACTATACCAATACATACAGAAAAAGAGAGAAAGGATTCACAAGGAAAAGCTATTCAAACAGAATGGTGGCTACTTGTTACAAGAGAAAGTGTCATCATCACATGGAAATGGATCCCAAAAGGTAATAATAAAGCTTTTCACAGCTGAGGAGCTTCAAAGAGCAACAGATAACTACAACTGGAGCAGGTTTCTTGGTCAAGGTGGATATGGAAAAGTCTACAAAGGAATGCTACCAGATGGAACCATAGTAGCTGTTAAGAGATCTAAGGAGATTGAGAGGAACCAGATTGAGACTTTTGTCAATGAAGTTGTCATTTTATCACAGATTAATCACAGGTATTGAAGCTCAAATATCACAATCAAGTAATAACTAACTAATAACAGGAACATTGTGAAGCTCTTGGGCTTCTGTCTTGAGACAGAAGCACCATTACTAGTCTATGAGTTCATTCCAAATGGAACACTTGCACAACATATTCATAGCAAACCCCATGAATCATCTTCACCACTTTCATGGGATAGCCGGCTTGGAATCGCATGCGAGGTAGCCGGAGCAGTGGCTTATATGCATTCTTCAGCTTCAATTCCCATCTTCCATAGAGATATCAAACCTACTAACATACTCTTAGATAGTAACTATAGTGCAAAAGTGTCTGATTTTGGAACATCAAGATCATTGCCACAAGACAAGACTCACTTGACAACACAAATAGGAGGAACTTTCGGATACATCGACCCTGAATATTTCCAATCTAGTCAATTTTCGGATAAGAGTGACATGTATAGTTTTGGAGTTGTGCTTGTTGAAATCATAACTGGGAAGAAGCCGTTTCGTTTATAGAAGAAGATGAGGGTCAGAATTTGATTGCTGAATTCATTTCTGTTATGAAGGAGAACAAAGTTTGTGATATCTTGGATCCCAAGGTATTGAAGGAAGCTAAGAAGGATGAGATTGTTGCAATTCAAATCTTGCAATGAGGTGTTTGAGGCTAAATGGGAGAAAAAGGCCAACAATGGAAGAGGTTTCAGCTGAGTTGGAATCATTGAGGAAGGTACAAAGTTCCATGTTGGTTAATAACCATGATCATCATCATGTTGAATCAACAAACAATGATGAAAAATTATTGCATAAACACAACAATAGTGTAGTACAAGAATATGCAGTGGAGAGCATTTTGCTGTCATTACAATTACAAATGGAGTCCTCATCCTTCTGAGATGTTATATTAATAACTGATTCTATGTTAGTTATGACTTGTGTTTCAATTTTTGGTCATTATTTTTCATATGCATGAAGTGTGTGTTCCCTAAGACCATGAATTACCATTCATCTTGTTTGATCATTTGACTTCACATGATGAATTCTGAATATTCAATCACAAGGATTGATTGAACGCTAACACTTCAAACAAAAAGAAAATTCATATTGGAAATGTTGAGCTCTTAAAACAAGAGGAAAATTCTTTTACTCAAAGTAACTCACTCTGAAGGTTATTATTGGTATACTTGTTCCAAATTTGTATGAGTCAAATATCTTCCAAGCCTCCAACTTTGAATTATCAAATAGCCAATATTTTCTAGTCATGTTGCTTAGGAAAGTGTAAAGAAGGATAAGAAAATACTAAAACAACCCTGCCTAATGCTTACAAACTTATTCCAAACAGCAGTGCTGTTGTTGTCAGACATTACAAGTCCAAATAGTTACTCTTTTCAATTTGACATGGTATCTTTGAATTCTTTTTGATAAAACTTATTAAAGTATCTAGTATCTACTATTGGTAACATAAAAAAGAACAAAGTGCAACTCATCTATGTTCTTGTCTTCTCCATAGAAGATCAAAGAGGATCATGGAGCTTCACTACCTCAACATTATTTTCACAATCTTCATTCTCTTATCTCTATTTCCTCAATATCTCCATTGCCAACAACAATTCCTCAATGAAACTGTCTTTGACTGCTCCAGCAACCCTTCCACACCAAAAGGGTACCTGTGCAATAGTCCTAAAAAATCATGCACTTCCTTCTTAGTTTACAGGTCCAAACCTCCCTATAACACCCCTCAAACCATTGCAAATCTTCTTGCTTCTGAAGAATCCACAGTATCCTCCATCAACAAAATTTCAAGTAATAAAAAAATTCCTACCAACAAATCAATCATTGTTCCTGTGTCTTGCTCCTGTTCTGGAAATATTTATCAACACAATGCTTTTTACACAGTCAATAAGGATGACACATATTTCATGTTAGTGAACACTACTTACCAAGGCCTCACAACATGCCAGGCTTTGATGGGACAGAACTACTATGCTTCTGTCAACATTGCCATTGGTGCTCAGCTCACAGTTCCCATGCTATGTGCTTGTCCAACTGCAAACCAAACAGCAAAAGGCGTGACATCATTGCTCGTTTACTCGCTTGGCGAAGGCGACACAATCAAGTCAATAGGAGAGACTTATGGTGTTGATGAACAAAGTATTCTTGATGCCAATGAGCTGAACCAGACATCAAATGGAAACAGAAGCTTGAGCCTTATGGCGAGGACTCCGATTTTGATTCCATTGAGGGGTAAGAGCTGCAAAGATGATCCAGAGAGTTTCTATTGTACATGTTCTCAGGGAGATGTCACAAATTCAAGCCTCATAGGACTCAACTGTGAAGAATCAGATGGTCAAAAATTTCCTGCTAAATTGGTTGCAGCACTAGGTATATATATGTATATGTCTTAACCCTCACAGCAATTGAATATAGCTATGTTAGCATGGCTTTAGGCCTATATAGCATGTAGGCTATAGCTGATACTATTAAGGAGAAAAGGCTTAGTTTATATTATTTGCCATATCTAAGTTTAGCAATTATGATATATCCTCCTAAAATTTGCATGTTTGTTACTCATGTATTTGCAGGTGTTGGCATTGGTGCTGGCTTTCTCTGTTTGTTTCTTCTTGGTTATAAGCTGTACCAATGCATACAGAAAAAGAGAGAAAAACTTCATAAAGAAAAGCTGTTCAAGCAAAATGGTGGCTACTTGCTACAAGAGAAGGTCTCATCTTATACAAATGGACAAAGGACAAAGCTTTTTACCGAGGAGGAGCTGAAGAGAGCAACAGATAACTACAACCAGAGTAGGTTCCTTGGTCAAGGCGGCTTTGGCACGGTCTACAAAGGAATGTTACCAGACGGAACCATAGTCGCCGTTAAGAGATCAAAAGAGATGGAAAGGAACCAGATACAGACTTTTGTCAATGAAGTTGTGATTCTATCACAGATTAACCACAGGAACATTGTTAAACTCTTGGGGTGTTGTCTTGAGACAGAAGCACCATTACTTGTCTATGAATTTATTCCAAATGGAACACTTTCTGACCATATTCATGTGAAAGAGGACGAGTCATCATCGCTTTCATGGGATGGCCGCCTTCGAATTGCTTGTGAGGTAGCTGGAGCAGTGGCCTATATGCATTCTGCAGCTTCTGTTCCTATCTTCCATAGAGACATCAAACCTTCAAACATACTCCTAGACAGCAACTACAGTGCTAAAGTTTCTGATTTTGGAACATCTAAATCACTTCCATTGGATAATACTCACTTGACAACTGCAGTAAGAGGAACTTTTGGGTACATAGATCCTGAGTATTTTCAGTCCAATCAATATACAGATAGAAGTGATGTGTATAGTTTCGGAGTTGTACTTGTTGAGCTCATAACTGGGAGGAAACCACTTTCATTGTTACAAGATGAGGGTCAGCATCTGATAGCAGAATTCATTTCTCTGATGAAGGAGAACCAGCTTTCTGAAATTCTGGATGCCAAAGTGCTCAAGGAAGCAAGGGAAGATCACATTCTTGCCATTGCAAATCTTGCAATGAGATGCTTGAGACTCAGTGGGAAGAAAAGACCAACCATGAAAGAAGTTTCAGCGGAACTAGAAGCATTGAGAACAGCACAGAGTTCCGTACTTATCGACCTTGACCGCATCTCGCCTGAAGATGGTGGATCACCTAGCCACACCACCAGGGGACCAATTCAAGAATCTGGAGAGGAAAGCATTTTGGTATCCCTACAAATGGAGTCCACATCCTTCTAAGATGCCTGATTGACACCCCAGATATCTGTTCATGAAAATGTTGGCTACATCATAGAGAAAACCCTTCAGTTGTATATGTATTTGGTTATGACAGAGAAATTTTTTTCAAATTTTTTTAGCAAGGCTAGAGACTTGGCTTATCACATATGTTGTTAAAATATTAGAACTGCTCCTATCACATTTGTACATAATTCTATAAAGTATATTCTGATAAATTTTCTGGCTATGAAGCAGTTTCCATTCTCTTTTCCTCTCATTGGTAAATTTTAAGCATTTGAAGCTTAGGAAGCCCTGACAATTTCAATTAAAATAAGAAAAACAACATTCACTTAGCATAAGGTCCACATGATCCCCTACATTTTTACAAATAGCTGATCTACAATATGGAACATTCCTCTACAAACTTTTTCTACAGCTAACAGCATAAATTAAACAAGGTTATCCACATCAGACACTTATTTATTGGTGTTTGTTATAAGCTGGAACGGTTATCATCAGATATGGTCTCTTCAGAAGATGTGTCACTATCAATAATGATTAAGGCATCTGATTTCTTGACATGTTGCTCCAATGGCTTATTCACTTTCATCATCCCAAATCTTCTTCTTGAATAGGTTGCACACTGAGAAGAACCATTTTGATTTGACATTTGTGGCTCAGTTGTTCCCAAACCATTCAACCTATTTTGAGGCACAAAGCTAGACTTCCCGGCATCCAAGCCATGCTCCGGATGAGAACTCAAAGAAACGGCTGTGGCCGGAGCCAGGTTCGGCTCAACTGACTTTAAAGGAGGAGCGAAAATTGCTTCTCTCAGCCAGTGAGGTAAATTACTGTTTCCTGTGGAAAAGTTAAAGGGAAAATCATTTGAATAAGAATTTTCTCTGGGAAGACTCAAGCTCCCAGGAAAAGATCCCCATTCATAATTATCTGCACTTTTGTTGTAAGAGGCCTTCCTAGAATGAAAGCCCGGCCTATGATTCCGTCCGGTGGTGTTACCATGAGAATTTAACCGAGCACGGGATTTCTTTAGGGTATTACTGTCCCTGTAAGAAAACATATCTTCCGGCGAAAGCTTAGTATTGTCTATTGCACTTTCTCTCCAAAAACTTGCTTTAGGATCTAAGCAGAAGTTTCCTTCCAATGATGCGGCTTTTGGATACATGAACTGTGGAAAAGCAACATCATTCAAAACTTTTAATTGTTCATCCTCCCAACGATCAGCAAGGTCCTTTGCTAACCTTAACGGCGAAAACCTCAGTCTTGGATCCCTTAGCATGGCGTCCCAATTCCCCTTACCATGTCTCCTCACACCAATCCAGAGATAATCCAGCTCCTCTTCAGACCACATGGTTGGGTGTGGCACCAAGTTATCTTGAAAAATGCCCCTTTCATTCAAAGATCTTGCTCTGCTTACAATGCTCTCAAGCATCATTTTGTGTCGGCGATGCCACGGTTTTCGGCTTGCTGAATATTCAGATAACATGTCTTGTACAGAACCTTTGGTTTCACTCAATGAATTTGGCAAAGGCAATAGTGACAAGCAAGTAATGGAATCACAACCTCCAATGTTAGGCTCAACAGGTAAAGACAAACCCAAAGAAAGCGAAACTGTTGGCACAGGTTCCGATCGAATAATTTTACTTTGTTGAACATTCATTCTTTTGCTAGACATCATGCTACCAGTTGACTGAGGTTGAGCAATGATTGAGCAAACATCACTGGATGTTCCTTCTGGAATCATCTGTATATTCAAGAAAACAAGAACTAAATTTATGGTTTAACTAACATGTGCCCTAAGGGCACATGATAAAATTATCAATTAAGAAAGCTTTTATAGAAAACGATGCAAAATTTAAATTCTCAATGCATTTGTTGTGCATTTATTAAAGTAAACTATTTAAAACTTTCTATTGCTAGCAACATTAACTTGTGCCTGAACCCATAATAAATATCAATCAATGGCAACACTATCATTTCAATGAAACAACATACAATTACTTTTGTGTAAACTCAATCTTATTTACATTCATAGAGAAGCAAAGGCATTTATTTCTACCTGTGTATCTTTGACATTTAACAATTCCAATGGAGAAATTTGATCTTCCACAGTGGCAGAACTACTGCTTATAGAGGCCAATTTGTCCGCAGGAGTTGTCATCTTCAAATCTACGGGATGTTTGCCAACACCCAAGTTTAAATCAACTATGTTCTCATCTGCATCACATAAAATATGATATGTGAGCTCTTTTAAGTAAATTGAAAGAAATGCAGGTTAAGCCTTTTTTTCAACAAATGTTGATCATCAATAACTACATGTTTAGCACTAACTGAGAAAATGTACCTGAAGAGTCAACAAGCAGGTCAAATTCACGGAGTCCTCCGGTTTTTTCCGCATCATCACATGTACCATTTTGCATGGCCTCTCTTACAGACGGCTCGGACTCTAGTTCCTGATCAGCAGTTGTGGTTGGGCAGGGATCACTAGAGTCAACATTAATAGAAACTCCTTCACAATCCTTATGCATATGTTCAGCATCCTTTTGAATTAGGCAACTCTGGCCTGGTTCTATTGCAATGGTACCGGTTTTGTCTATGTCCTCGCCATGATGCAGTTGCTCCCCCAAAGGTGTCACACTGTTACAGTGAACACATTAATATTCTATTTTTTATCTGCCACAACTAATGCTTTCTAATGGATTTCATAATGGAAAAATGTAGGCAGCATTGACTTGTATGGAAATATACCATGTTGCGGAAACAACTCCCGAAGTGTCCGGATGGTGTGCATTTTCTACCTGTCATAAAATAAAAAACTAGTGTGATTCATATCAGGCCTATATAATTAACTGTTTTACCGATAGACAAGCAAAACACAAATTGTCATGAACTCGTCAGTGATTCGACAGTTGAGCAGATTTCATATTCAAGATTGTCAGCCTCGTTGCCTAATATTTTAGAGATCTCTTCAATCTGCCTAGTGTGTAACTCTGATGTCCTCAGAGCTATCTACCATTTTGACCGATTTCCTTGCCACTACATTACTACATCCCTTCGAAAGCATGAAAAGTTTTAGATGAGGATTTGGAATACTATATTGAAGTATGATAAAGAATTATTAATTTGGATCGAATTACAGGATCATGGTAGTTAAAATTCAAAGATAGAAATTATATATAGAACACAAACCCAATGATAAAAAATACTTAACTAATGTTTCCTTTGACAACATTAGGTTATCTTCTACACTAGAACTACATGCTCCCCAATAATATAAAGTAGCCAAAGAAGATGTTAACACAACAGCTTAAACCTCATTTTCAAAGTGATAATGTGTGTAAAACTTTAGATAACATACTATCATCCCCATGCTTCGTTGCATTGATAAGTTAATACATAGATCAGCTAAGGGGAGAAAGGAATTCTTAGATAATAGTTGGAATATTACTACAAAACAAGCTTCTATGTTCTATGAACTAGAATCCTCCTAAAACATTTGGCTATCATAAAATTTGCAAGTCCACAGCATTTAGATTTTTATATTAACAAATCAAAGGTTTGAGAAAATCACCAGAAAGCCATACTTTTTCTCTAGCTTGATTAAGCACCCCTCTTTCTGAAAGCTCAGCTGATTGATTAAGGTCAGCCAGAAAAACCGTAGAGCAGCTTTTAGAGGATGCTTCATTTTGGATTTGATTCAACAGCTTCCCTCTTTCCAAATGATCCACTGATTGATTAAGGTCTGGTACTTTATCTACAGGACATTCCTCACAAGATGATTCATTCGTAGAACTAGCGCTGGCATTAACATCAACAAGCATGCTCCACTTGGCTAGCGCTGATATATTTTCCTTCCCGTGCAATAATTCGCTTTGTCCATCGGTTGCATCTGAATCTTTTTTTCTTTTATGGCATCGATTGAAGGTAATTAATGGGGTGCCCAACTTAGTCTTTATAACCTTACGTCGAGATGGGTTAATGAAACCATCTTTTAACTGTGAATCAGTAAATTCTTCTATTCTTGACTTATTCAATACAGAAGATTCATTGCCTTTTGGAGAGCTGCATTCCCTTGTAATGCATGCCTCTGAGCCAACTAAATTCAAACCATTCCCGGCATCCAATTTAACTGAAGGGGGAGTGCATTGTATATTTGGACAATTGCTAAATTCGTTCTTAGAGATTTCAGTGGCACAGGAATCTCCAGGAGGACCAGAAGCATTCTTTGAAGCCTTTTCTGCGTGTACAGCAAGTAATTCACCAGCATCCCTCGCCGTCTCTGAGGTATCCTCGCATTGATGCCTTGATGAAAATGATCTAGACCTAGTAACCATGACTTTTGTTGCATCACAATTTCCTTGCTCTCCAGACTTAAGGCTGTCAGGTTTGCGAACCGGGAGCCATGATGAACAACCTCGCTGCTTGGCAAGAAAATAAAGTGTAATAAATAAACATATGTTTCGCATTTTAGTCATAGAAATGTATATCAAATTCACTTATTTAGTATAAATACAATAATAAAGAGAAAATGCTACATGTAGAAATCAAAGCATTCAGAAGTTTCATTTGAGGAAATCTCACCATCCGTTTCTCTTCATTCTTTTCCATTGCCTTCTCAGCAGTTTGCTTGTCATGTTTATCTTGTGCAGATAAAGAACAATTATGGGCATCTTCAGAAGATGATTGTCGCTTTCTTTTGTATGTTAGGAACACTTTGCGGCCGAACATTTATACCTATGTGAATACAGCTTCTACAATTCTTGATGCTATGCTTCGAAGTACTAATGTCAAAATTTCAGTTAGGTTACAATGTGCATGATGGTTGGCTAAGCTGGGAATGTAAAATGAGCACTGAAAAAAGGGTACAAAGACAAAGTTAAAACTTAAAAGGGATACGCTAAAATGACAGATAAGGAAAAGCATAAAGTGTTAAATGAATAGAACATTATGAATATGAAGAAACTCTAGAATTCAACAACTCTCGACAAGTTCCTTCTCCAAGAGCAACCGCAAATTCCAGAAGAAACTTGCCGAACTTCGACCAAAATCAATACTTGGTCCATTAAGAAAAAGGATTCTTTTTTTCCCCATTTCAATGGCCATACTCTCTTAACCCTAAACCATGAAATATTTTCTCATATAACACATTAAGCCATCCAAAATCCATTGAATGGATTTGTAAATGAACAAGGTCCTTTCTTTTCATAAGAAAAAACACAGAAACACTATTCTAGAAAGCATTATCGTAGCCTCAACTCTACCAAGTCACACCATAATCAACACTTCATTATTTCAAAAGAATATTCATAAATGCTCCTTTTTTGGCTGGAGCATAACACATAAATTGAAACCTGAGAAATTTCAGACATAAACCCCGCCATATTTTCCCTCTAAACACATTAAAAAATAGACAAAAGAAAATTAAAAAGTTGAGTTCTTGCAGTTAGACCCAGCACGAGAACAAGTTCACTTACACTGCAGAATCATGAGCTTTCAAGTTCATCCTCAATCAGCCATTTTCCTTTATTTTCACAACACCCCAGAAGAAAAATTGTAAATTTCTGCAGTTAGCAACCAAAAAAATTTAAAAAGAATCAATCTTTAGCAAATACCAAATAGTGAACACTACAGAAAAAGAAAATCAATAAACAATAAAAAAAAAGAAGCTATGAGTATAAAACCAAAACCAAAAGAAAAAGTAAAGCAAAACAAGAACAAGAAGCAGAAGCAGCTTACAAAAGATGAAAGGAGAAACAGAGGTGAGAGGAGTGAAAGCAAAAACCTTTTCCAATGTTTGTGTCTCTTGTCTCTCTCTCTCTCTCTGCGTGCGTGTCTTTACTCTCTAGTACTTTCACAATTACGTAGTTCCACAAGTGGACTCTGTAAATTTTCTTTTTCTCTTTTAGTAACGAAATAATCTTACCAAAAAAAATAAAAATAAATTACTGCTTGACTTTAAATAAACAATATATTCTGTTTTAGATTTTTTCTGATATCATCTGAACCATTCATTAAATACTATTGAGTGTTGACAATCAATTGCCAAAAAAAAAAGAGTTAAAAACACTTTGAAATGTCTATTTATTTCAAGCGATGTGACACTTATATATGAGTTTGACATGTGAATTGTGCTGAGTTATGGAGTATTGGAGGATATACACTGTTGTGATGGCGTTGAATTTTTTGTTTTAGTAGGAAGAAATCGGACGGTCCAATTTTATTGCAGAGAGAGAGGGACACAAATTGAACCGTTCGATTTGTGTGGAGTACTAAAATCGAACCCAGGATTTTCTGTACCGTCTGCCACGTGGAGTCAGTACTCAAATCGGACTCAGGGTTTTCTGTACTCGGTCCGTCGGATTACAGTACATCCAATCGGACGGTCCGATTTGTCTTGCACAGTCCTCATACTCTAGTGAAACACCATATACCTCCATAACCCTGCTATACACCAACCCTCTCTCCATATTAAAATTAAAAAGTTCATATACGGAAGTCGTTTATTGCGTGATTTATGTCACTTTCACACTCTCTTTAGCTTCCTTTTTTCTTTCTTTGGACATTTCTCTTAATATTTTTGAGGTACTCAGACATTGTGGCGCAAACAACTATACAAGATAATGACATCAACCGTCTAAATGCGACGTGACATATTATTGGAGTGATCGACTTTTTAGACTAGTTTTTTTTTTTTTTACCAAAGATAGGAGACTCGAACCCGCAACCTCTTAATTGAGTATGGGGAGACTATGTCATTTGAGTTATAACTCATTGGCCAGACTAGTGATTATTCTTAATGTATTTATGGACTTACGGTATTTAGCTTAATTCTAAATCCAACTAAATTATGAAGTGTGAAATAATTGCTTATTATAATTTTTATCTTTTTATTTCGAAATTTAAATTTTTTTTATTTTGAATTTCAAATATGTCCTATATCAAATAGATTTTTTATTGAAATCTTTTATATTTTAATAGAGGTCTCGCATACTACTCCCTAGATGAGTTAGTCACACTCTCGCACCACCAAACATCATTCTCCCTTACTTGAGGAAGGTTGGGTTTGGCAACACAGTGCAGTTCAGAAATTTTGTGTTGACAATCCCTTGATTATTGTATTCGTGGAGGATAAGAGATAGAATGACACTACAAATAAAGTTGTTGTCCAACTGTCGATGGTATTGAGACATGATGGAAGCAAAACAGGTGTGCGGACTGCCAAAGTTACACACCTCCTTGAAGAATTGAAATATAATCGATATGTAATGTCCCAAGCTTTTTCTAAAACATTTTACATTTGATTTCTTTTATTACTACCCTACCCTCTAATTTTATCAAAATTCCTACACTACTCTTATTCTTTTTCTCAAACCTAACCCTAATTCTAATTCAAAACACTCTCTCACCTCTCACTCACTTCCACCCTCCCTCACAGAACTTCAGTAACCCACAAAAGAAAGAAAGAAAGAAAATAAAATTGAAGTAAGGAAGAGAGAGACATAAACCAACGAACTGATGAGAAGAGAAAGGAAGGAGTCAACGACGGTGATAATGGAGGCCGCCGCCACTGACATTATTGTTGCGGTAGCCACTGCAGCCACCGGGTACAAGAGAGAAAAGGAGAGAATGGGTGCCAGGCAGAAGAATGCAAGGGAGGAGGAAACCCTCTTGCTGCCGTTGGTGTTGTATGGAGCCGTTGCCGCCGTTGAAGTTGCTGAAGCTTGCGCTGGTTTTTCTTTTTTTGCAACGCTGTGGTCGATCTTCTACCTCCAACATGAGCTGCCAGATCTAGTGTTGTTGCTGTTGTTAGAGTCGTTGAAGTTGCGGTTGTTGTCATTGAACTCAAAGGAGGCCACTGCTGCTGTTTTGATCCCGTTTAGTGCGCTGAAAAGCTGTTAATGCCCTCTTTGTTTTTCCTTGCTTATGCCACTGTTGATTGTCGGGTGGATGAGTGTCGAATTGATGTCGATGTTGCCACTGAAGATGTCCATGGTCTTAATGCTAATGTGGAAGCTGCTGTCGTTGCCTTCCATCATCATTGTTATCTCCTTTGTTTGGTGTTTCCTTCAACCCCTTCGAACACCAGATTTCAGTTATACTTCGGATTCGGTCTCTTCGATCCTTTGGGACCAAGTTGTGAGTAGACTTTACATTTATAATTGTTTGATTGTGCATCTATAATTATTTTGACATATATCTATTATGATCTTTGAATTATACTCACTATATTTGTCTAGAACAGTTTTAAATTGATTAGAATAATTGATTTATTAAAATTGAATAATTCATTTTTATGAAGTTTATACTTTCGGAGCTATACATGAGACCATATATATTTTTTGAGTTTTGCATTATTTTAAATTGTTTGATCTTACTTGAATATCTGTTTTTGAGACCATATATATTTTTGATGAAGTTTTGCACTATTCTAAAATGTTTGAATTTACTTGAATATCTGTTTTTGAAGCATTGAAGTATTTGTTGGTATTCACTTAGTTTAAAGATTGTGAAATATATTTGAAATGTGTTATGATTGAAAAAGTAGGATTGGAAAGATTTCTGATGAGAAAGTATAATATATGATTTGATTTGATTCGATACCTTATATATTTGAAAGATCAAAGATTTGTTGTATTTAAAATTATATGTTTTGAATTGGTTTGGGAGGCTCGTATTAGAAAACCGTAGTTAACGGCGGTTATGACGTTAACTTAGATGCATCTAACTCAGACCCCAGCTAGCAGGGGTGTTGCTAGCCTAACGTGTAGGCCATACGTTAGATCTGTTATTCTGTTAGGACACACGAGAGGAAATGGCTACCCATTGAGGTGGAGCCGCCCAAGTGTGGACTTTTGATTTGATTTCTGTATGAGAACTCCCTTATTGATTCACTTATTATTATCAACTATTATTTTCTAATTAAAATTACTTGATAATAATGTTTATATGGTCTCATGTCGATTATAGATGTATTGTCTAGTCACTGAGTTGCGAGACTCATCCCATTTTTCTAAAAATATTTTTCAGGAACAAATACTTGACTATGTGAGATTTTCTATTCAAGAGTAACGATCTGCAATGAATACCTATCCTTGTCGAGTTCCTAGATGTATATGCTCCATATGTCACAGGCAGGATCCAACCATCCTTAATTATTTTATTTTATTTTTTTGTTAAAAATGTATAACTGACTATTTTCGGACTTGTAAAATATTTGTAACTTTATTATTCAATTTATATTTAAGTCGGTTAGGCTTGCTAAGGGACTATTTTTCTTAGCGCCAGTCATGGTTAATTTTGAGCCGTGACAAAGTGGTATCAGAGCTTAGGTTTAATCTGTGTAATATGGAGCAAGTGTCCTATGGTAGGATCACAATTGTATAAATAGAAGCGCGTCTATTTGTACAAATTGTGGTACTATCAGAGGCCTGTAGAAATGTCATTCTTTTCTCTAAGGTCATTTTTGTCATTCTTGTCTTCTGGTTCTTGTTACCATGTGTTCGTTGCCGCTTCTTGCCACCTCTTTCTTCTTCTTTGTACCCAACCTAGAGTCATCATTTGGTACATTTTCTTGAACTTGCTTTTGCAATGACTTCAGTTTCGGTTTTGGTTTGCGATTTATGCCTTGTAGCTAATTCTAATATTTCTCGCCTTTGGTGAATGTATGCCTTAATCTTATTCGTCTTCGTGTTGTTTCTCTGTGATTCTTGATGTCAATATCTCATGTATTACTTGGATGATTCGATCGATGTTTGTCGTGAATTATTATCTAATTCTCTTATAGAACTGTATTTGGATTTGTGGATTTCATGGATTTGCTGAGTTTCTGATCAAAATGCTTTGTTCGAGATTTGATAAACGATATTGAAGTTTTTCTTCTTATGTTGATAATCTTTAAAGTTATAACATAATTTTGATTTGCTTTTGATTCTTTCTTTTAAATCAATAATTTAAAAAAAAAAATTGTTATTTAGTTGCTCAAGAAGGACTATATGATGAAACATATGAATAGAGTGTTATTTTTGTTTGTTTGATTGATGATTTTATCTGCTTATGTATAGTGAATTATTTGGGTGACTAGTTAGATTGGACGAAGATCTTTTCGATCTAGAAGTTTGTTTAAATTTTTCTAATTTGATGATCTGGTTTTATTATAGTATTGTGTTCTTGTACATGATTTTTCTGTCGCAGAATTATTGTGATTATGTTATTCTATGATTTTTCTATTGTTCCTGAATTTTGATGATTTCTACGGAATGTGATATTTGTGAAAGAAATTAGTTATTTTAAGAGATTTCTAAGAAATATATGATGTTTGAAAAAAGAGGTAAGAGCTAACTTTACAGAGACTTAAATTGAGGAACAAAGAGAAAAATTATTTAACTTTTGGATGCTTGTAATATAATGTTTATTTGGTTCACACAACTTTCCATCTATTCAATGGGATCCGTTCCATTCTATTTAGATGGAAGTAAATCTCAAAAGGCTCTCTATTATACTACCTTTATACTTTTTCAAGTTTATCATTAGTTAGATTAAGAAACATTTTTTCGTGATCATGTCAAAATGTTCGTACTTTCAAGTGAATTTTTATGATCATGTTCATTATTTTGAAACTGAAAGTCGAAATAATTTAGTTGGTCTGACTTTAGAAGTGCACACCACAACCGATGTGTTTGTGTCTTTTAATAATTCTGTACTATGCTTTGATTTCATTGTTGCAACAGTAGATTACATTTAGATGGAGATGTCTTACTAAAGGGCAGCTCAAACAACCTATTTTATGTGTATTATCATGATAAAAATTTTGTTTATGTATGAATGAGAGTGTATTAGAAACTTAGAATCAACTCTTAGAATTTTATTTATTTTGGTGATGTTTGTCTTTTATTTTTTTTTATTAGCTGATTTCAGATATATGATTGTAACTGTGATAGCAATAATGCTACTTTGTTGTTTGAAATTGATTTTAAACTGAATATTTATTCGAGTGGTATCTCAATTTATTCATTATGAAGGAACTTGGTCTACTTTTAAATGGGATAATGCATGTGAAGTTGAAGCATAGATTGTGAATGTTTGCTTTTTGTTGGCGAGTAAAAGATGACCTTTGCTTTTTGGCTAAGATATGAAACTTGAACATTTTCTTAATCTTTTTTTTTTTGAAAATCCCTTTATTTTTAACTATTGTTCTTATTCTCAGAGATTTGGGAAGATTGGTTTTGTGAGCTTGTGAGATTAAAAATTGTAGGTCTTAGATATTGAAAATAATTTCTGGCAATTTCAATTGGAAAAGATTGGATATCTAATTACTTAAAGTTGAATAAATTTTTTATATGAGCTTTTTTTTTTTATTCACGGATTATTATAAAGTAGGCATTGGAAAAAAAATTTGATTACTTTTCTAATTTTAGGACAGCTTTGATACTTGTTTGCAGTGTATGAAGATTGGAGATGTCTAAACTTTAAATAAACTGATGGGTTCGTTTGAGTCAATGGGTTTGATCTTGATTTGTTTTATCATAACTTGTTAACTTGAGAAATGATGGGTATGGATTGATGACATTTTGATTTTGGAGATGTAAAATTTATCAATATTTTTTTTCTTTTCATGAGTTTCCTATTTTTAGTTGGTTCATTTATTTTGGATTTTTTTTTCATACGTTGCATTTGCTCATTCTAAATATTTTCTTTATTAATATACTTTGATTGATTGTGTTTAAATAGTTCGTTTTGTTATTGTTGTTGATGTTTAAAAGTAGAAATTTCTATATGATAGTATTTTTTTTAATATACTAGCTTCTAATTTTGGATATAACATCTATGTCTTTTTTTAATTTGCTCTCCCAATTATTGGCAATACCCTCTTTATTTTTGGCCTTTTTAGAGTCTTGATGATAATGTGAGGATTAATTATGGAATAAGAAATATGGTGAAACTTTTTCGGTGATTTTAATATTTACTTATGTCCTAAAGGTTCTTATGCTATGGTGATATTGTTCTGCTTGGTTTTGTTTTGTTTTGTTTGCTTTCTAGTTGGTTGTAAAAAAATAAAAAATAAATAAAAAAATTCTATATTCTATCTAGTGTGGTCACATCTTGTGGTATAATTGTTGAGCATGGTGCATACAGAGGACCAGAAATTATAACCTACGAGAAATAGTTGTTCTAAACTCCTTCGTTTCTTTTATTTAAGTAATGGTAATTGTTAAGTTTGGGAATGTTAGGTATTCTTTTTGAGATAGTTTGTGTTGAAGTATGCGTTATAATCATGTCGTGTGATTTGACGTATCGTTCATTCCTTTATATTTCATGTCAGGAGTTTCTTGTTTTAATTCTTGTTGAAATGAAATTTAGTTATTTTGTTTCATGTCCTACACCTTATGCATATCTCGATCTGATCGTGCTTTTGGCTATCCCATAGATTCTCGACAACACAAGTGTTGATGTTGCATTCCTTTACGTGAACTATGTAACTCTTTGATGTAATCTGAACTTGCTTTATTGTGATATATCATATTTTCTAGTGTTCTCCTCGAACTCTTGTTCTAGATCCTCTTTGAAAAAAAAAATTTGATTTGATTCTTCTCTTGCCTGATCATGTCCTTAATCATTCTTTTAGATTTTTGTTAAAAAAAAAAAAAAAACTGCCATTGACTTGGGTTACCATCTTTTTGTGAACTTTGTACTTCTTTAATTAAACCTGAACTTGTTTTGATCCAATGCACTATCTTTTCTTTTATTATTTCTATCAAAATTTATTGAGTCAGATTTCCTCGTTAAGATGCAATTGACTATCTTTCTGGGATATTTCATTGTTTCTGTACATCATTGCTTAATTGCAATCTTAAGCATCCTTCCACGTTCGTGCGAACACTAGCTGTGATGTTTGCTCTTCTCTTCCTAAGTTTTGAATCCTTTTCGAGTAAAGTCATGGTTGTTTTGGTGTTATGTGCGATTTCTAGATAGCAAACGATACGTTAGTTCATTAGGACACTCTTATCGATGCTGAAGTTCGAAAAGTTGTAATTCTAAGATATGACATAAGACCGGTTGCTTCCATGGATATACACTATAGAACCAAGGAGATTATGAAGTAAGATTGTATTTTGAGAAGATTGACGAACGAAGTGAAGAGTGCTATGTACATCTGAGTTGTCAAGGGAACGAGAGTCGGTGAATGTCAACCGCATCATTTTAACACACACCTATCTTGTAACTCTTGCATCCGATTGTAGTTCTTTCTCATGTTTGATAAAAGGCCAAAACCATGTGACATTTTTCATACTGTATCAATTTTTGAGGGCGAAAATTTTTCTAAGGAGGGTAGAATGTAATGTCCCAAGCTTTTTCTAAAATATTTTATATTTGATTTCTTTTATTACTACCCTACCCTCTAATTTTATCAAAATTCCTACACTACCCTTATTCTTTTTCCCAAACCTAACCCTAATTCTAATTCAAAACACTCTCTCACCTCTCACTCACTTCCATCCTCCCTCACAGAACTTCAGTAACCCACAAAAGAAAGAAAGAAAGAAAATAAAATTGAAGTAAGGAAGAGAGAGACAGAAACCAACGAACTAATGAGAAGAGAAAAGAAGGAGTCAGCGACAGTGATGATGGAGGCCGCCGCCACTGACATTATTGTTGCGGTAGCCACTGCAGCCACCGGGTACAAGAGAGAAAAGGAGAGAATGGGTGCCAGGCAGAAGAATGCGAGGGAGGAGGAAACCCTCTTGCTGCCGTTGGTGTTGTATGGAGCCGTTGCCGCCGTTGAAGTTGCTGAAGCTTGCGCTGGTTTTTCTTTTTTTGCAACGCCGTGGTCGATCTTCTACCTCCAACATGAGCTGCCAGATCTGGTGTTGTTGCTGTTGTTAGAGTCGTTGAAGTTGCGGTTGTTGTCATTGAACTCAAAGGAGGCCACTGCTGCTGTTTTGATCCCGTTTAGTGCGCTGAAAAGCTGTTAATGCCCTCTTTGTTTTTCCTTGCTTATGCCACTGTTGATTGTCGGGTGGGTGAGTGTCGAATTGATGTCGATGTTGCCACTGAAGATGTCCACGGTCTTAATGCTAATGTGGAAGCTGCTGTCGTTGCCTTCCATCATCATTGTTATCTCCTTTGTTTGGTGTTTCCTTCAACCCCTTCGAACACCAGATTTCAGTTATACTTCGGATTCGGTCTCTTCGGTCCTTTGGGACCAAGTTGTGAGTAGGCTTTACATTTATAATTGTTTGATTGTGCATCTATAATTATTTTGACATATATCTATTATGATCTTTGAATTATACTCACTATATTTGTCTAGAACGGTTTTAAATTGATTAGAATAATTGATTTATTAAAATTGAATAATTCATTTTTATGAAGTTTATACTTTCGGAGCTATACATGAGACCATATATATTTTTTATGAGTTTTGCATTATTTTAAATTGTTTGATCTTACTTGAATATCTGTTTTTGAGACCATATATATTTTTGATGAAGTTTTGCATTATTCTAAAATGTTTGAATTTACTTGAATATCTGTTTTTGAAGCATTGAAGTATTTGTTGGTATTCACTTAGTTTAAAGATTGTGAAATATATTTGAAATGTGTTATGATTGAAAAAGTATGATTGGAAAGGATTCTGATGAGAAAGTATAATATATGATTTGATTTGATTCGATACCTTATATATTTGAAAGATCAAAGATTTGTTGTATTTAAAATTATATGTTTTGAATTGGTTTGGGAGGCTCGTATTAGAAAACCGTAGTTAACGGCGGTTATGACGTTAACTTAGATGCATCTAACTCAGACCCCAGCTAGCAGGGGTGTTGCTAGCCTAACGTGTAGGCCATACGTTAGATCTGTTATTCTGTTAGGACACACAAGAGGAAATGGCTACCCATTGAGGTGGAGCCGCCCAAGTGTGGACTTTTGATTTGATTTCTATATGAGAACTCCCTTATTGATTCACTTATTATTATCAACTATTATTTTCTAATTAAAATTACTTGATAATAATGTTTATATGGTCTCATGTCGATTATAGATGTATTGTCTAGTCACTGAGTTGCGAGACTCATCCCATTTTTCTAAAAATATTTTTCAGGAACAAATACTTGACTATGTGAGATTTTCTATTCAAGAGTAACGATCTGCAATGAGTACCTATCCTTGTCGAGTTTCTAGATGTATATGCTCCATATGTCACAGGCAGGATCCAACCATCCGTAATTATTTTATTTTATTTTTTTGTTAAAAATGTATAACTAACTATTTTCGGACTTGTAAAATATTTTTAACTTTCTTATTCAATTTATATTTAAGTCGGTTAGGCTTGCTAAAGGACTATTTTTCTTAGCGCCAGTCATGGTTAATTTTGGGCCGTGACACGATAGGCATTTAAAACCAAAATAATCATGATAAATAAGAATATCCATTACAATATAAAGTAAGACTTATCAATATTTGAGATTCTATCGGAGGACAACACAGAGATTCTAAGGACATCCTGCTGGAAATAGCCTACAATGCACATGGTATTTTGATCGACCCGACTCCACAACTTGATACTCAACACTTCTCCAAATGTTGTAATTCTTCGCACATTGCATGACTGTCTCTTTATTTTTGAATGTGTGACCAATGTGAAATTCCACACCACCGTTTATGTTGTAATCGTCCCCATTCATATTAAAAAATGGAATTTTCTTGTGCATCACGTCCAAATCCAATGTATGATAATGACTAGGTGCAATTTATAGTTCCAGAATTAGTTGCGGGACAGGCAGAAGATACCGAGTTGAAGCACCGATAAGAGTCTCTGATACAAACTCTTCCTCATCATCATCCTCAGAAGAACCACTATCACAACTATCGATAACATACTCCTCATCGGACTCCTCATCACCCATGTCTATGTCTATATGACAATTGGGATACACACTAACAACAACATATCCACTATCATTAGATATTTTTACTAAATTTATTGAAAAAATAAAGGAGAAGAAGAAGTGAAATGTTTGTAAAAAATACAAATAGTTGCAGATATTTTTATAGCTGCTCGAAATTTGTCGTATTTTATCTTCTTTGCAATGCAAATGAATTAATTTATCTAATATCTCGTTCACATGGTAAACAAATTGAGGTTGAGCGTATTTCGTTTATAGTATAAACGTGATATGTGTTTATCCCTCTCTTTTATGTATTACGTATGCAAACGTGATATATGCAACACAAAATGTAAATGAGATATAAGCAACCTTAATTCGCTTATACTGTAAACGAAATAAATAAAAGAATGTAAATTGGTAAATAGACTACAAATTATCTATATCCATAAAAAAAATATTTAAATTATTTATTTAAAAAAAAACTGACACCTATATTAAAAATAAATTTATTGGAATTAGATTATATTTATATTTTATGAATAAAATAAAATTATTTAAAAATTGATGTAGAGTTTTTTTTTTATGATAAGTTGGTCATAAATAGAGATTGAGATAAGTTTTCTACTAAAAATGATCTAAATATTTGGGTACATAAATACTTATATGGAACTGAATTTTAAAGTAATAGTAAGTTTTTGTCTTCAAAAAATTGTTGAACTACACTCTACAAGAGCGTTAATTTTAGCTATTAAAAATCGTTGCAGTAAGTTAAATAATTAAAACATCTAAAAAAAATCGTTGCAGTAGATTAAATAATTAAAACATCTATAGTGAGTTTTGAGAAGCAAATACTTGTGCAAATAGATTGACATGACAAGAACATAAACTTCAGTTGAAATGTTTGTGTATTTCTTTAAATTTTCATGCAGATTTTATTAGAATTGTATTTTCTAAAATAGTTTTTGTCTAATTTTTTTTGGACTTTATGTCCCATTATCTATAAAAGA
>NC_029788.2:122768284-122768946 GCF_000816755.2 Arachis ipaensis
ATGCTTTTGACAAGAAAGGAAAGTTAGTACCAGAAGCCAGCTACATTGACTGACACAAGTTATAAACCTTGCTTTTGCTTGCAATGCATTGTCACTGCAATATCCATCATCGTTATTGAATGCACACGTGAATATTACCAAAAAAGGATAAAATTATATTCTTTTTTTTTTCGGTAAATTAAAATATAACTTGTAGTCCCAATATCTTATTGGGCCATATTGGGCCTGATTATTTAATTGCATTTACTTACATAACTCATTATCTACATTGAAGCCCACCTGCGTTCATATAAGCCCAGAAAGAAAAAGTTAATTGGTATATCATCATGCATAATTGCATATACCGTGTGTTTCTTACTTTCTTGCCAAATATTTGACACTGACATTACAGAAAATTTTATGAATGTATATGCATGGTTCATCAGTAAAAAATTTAAGTATGTTGATTATTTAAATATTATTTTATGCAACAAAAACAGATTTCTATTGAATTAAATTATTAATACTTAATTAGAGAGAGAGAGAGAGAGATGTTGATACCGTAACAGCTACTTGTTCGGTGACCTATGTCTCCAATGCATGCGAATGCGTGACGCCACGACGCGACATTTATTCGCCTACTTCGTGCGCGTAACAAAAAAATTATTTATATTTATTAAGTA
>NC_029788.2:122768978-122769288 GCF_000816755.2 Arachis ipaensis
TAATGGAAGACCTTAAAAATATATTACAAGTTAAATAAATTAAATAAAAAATTAAAAATTAAAAGAGCAGTTAATGAGTTGTTGTTGAGGTAGACGTGGGTCTCAAGTCTCAACGGTCTCGTGAATGTCTTCTTCTTCCTCCACGTGTCCTCCTCTAACACTTTCTCACACTTTCCGAGAAAAAGAAACCAAGCAAGACGAAAGGGAAAGTGAGAGAGTACCCCAAAAAAAGAAAAAAAAAATCAGAAAACAGCGTTCGTAAGAAACCATTATACCTTACCCATCGTCATCACCAAACTCTTTCTTGTCC
>NC_029788.2:122769577-122778451 GCF_000816755.2 Arachis ipaensis
TAAACCAAAAGAAAAAAAAAAAAAAGATAACAATCGTTATACACCTTCACCGTTAAATTCGACGATGGCGGAATCTTCGAGCAACACTCGCCTATCGAATTCTTCCGACGAGGTTTCAGTCTACTTGGACGCCGAACCTCGATCTACTACCGACATTGCCACCACCTCATCATCTTCAGGTATATCATGGTTCTTTTATGGTGTTAGATCGCGTTACGTTCTACTTAATCTCATGTAATGTAGTGGAATTGATATAATTTTATAGGAATAGTGAAGAATCAAAGTTCATGTGGTTACAGTGTGTATTTTTGGATAGTTTAATCAAAGTTCACGTGTTAAGTTCGGCCTTTTGTAGATTGCGTTCTGATTAAGGTAGTGTAATTGTTGTTAGTGTAGTTTATAGTAGAATATGGAATAGTGACTGTGAAATTAAAATACAATGTGTATTTCAAATATGGAATGGTACTATTTTTGTGTTTTTGGATTGGCCTTACGCAGGGCATGTTGACAGGGACACGTCAACTACTAGGCATAGTTTGGCTGAAGTCATGGCTATGGCTGAAGCTGAAGCTGAACGTGCACCGACTCGTCATAGCCGGTATCACCGCCAAAAGAGTGCTACTAAAGTTAGGAAGAACACCGGAATTGGCTCCATTATGAAGTTCCTTGATGAGAATCTTCCCGCCAAGAAAAGGGTACCACAAAATATCACATTTGATTGATTGTTTATCTTCATGGAGTTTTATATTAAATATTTTAATTAAGGAATTTAGGTGTTGTACATATTAGATTTCTGCATCACTGATTTAGATGACTGTAGGGAAGTTCTGCTACCTAGAAGTGTTATTAAATGCCATTTGGAATGACAAGCTACCATAATCCTATGATATATACATATTAAATTTTAGCCATTACCTTGGTCCTGTATTATTTTCTATCACTTGAGCATTAGTCTATGACAAGCGGTTGCATTGCAGGCCACATAGAAAAAATATAGATTAGATTACTTAGCTTATTAAAGAAAATAGATTGGAAAAAATAATGAATTTGCAGGTAATAATTTTGTTACTAGTAAATACTTTATATACGAAGAAGATGTCACTTGCTGAATACACTAGCATTCATCTGCATCTACTAGTGTTACATTTGTATCTTTGGCTTCAAACATCATAGTTTGGTGTTCTTAAATTTTCTGTTTTGAATCTGAAAAAAATACATTTGCAAATGTTGCAGCTGCGATTTCTAAAAAGAGCTTCTGTGATTAAGGATGATGGCACTGTCGAATTTGATGTACCAAGAGATATCAAGCCCCCAGAAAACATTGGAACTACGGTTACCTCTAGGGAACTTTGCAATGAATCTGGGGAAGCAACACCCTATTATGATATTCATCCACTTCAAATAGTAATGCTTATAGTTGGCACTCGGGGAGATGTCCAGCCATTTGTTGCTATTGGGAAGCGTCTACAGGTTTTTTTTTATATTCCTGGTTTCTCGTGTATAATTCCTGGTCCATGCACCAAAGTAATATTTTTGTTTTAACTCACTAAGATATTAGGATGATTTGGTTTAAGCCCTTTCAAATAATTTGAACTTGCCAAAACAATTTATCATAAGTACTTTAGGGACTAAGATAAAATACGGTCTCTTGAGACTACAGTTATTGCCTTCCCTTGCACCCACTCCATAGGAATCTTGGCTTATTCTTGACCACCAGCTGTGTATTTTGACTAATATGTTATACTGTCGTCCTCTCCTGTATCCTGTAATGAATGTCAATTGTGCTTCTTAGTTAGGGCAGAACAATATCAAAACTTTTTGAGTCTTTCAAAAATCTAGAGGTCTTTATGTTTCAATTTTTCTTTTCATTTGTTCCTCTTAGACGATCGCAGCTCTTGTAATTTACTCTTGTGCTGTAATATAGCCTGTTTAAGACGGAATTTTTTTGCAGGAAGATGGCCACAGAGTTAGGCTAGCTAGCCATAAGAATTTCAAAGATTTTGTTTTGAGTGCAGGCTTGGAGTTTTACCCTTTAGGTGGAGATCCCAAGGTTCTTGCTGGTTGTAAGTGTTTCTTATCTTACCTCTTAGATAACCATTCTGAATTTAGCTTGTTTTAATTTAATGATGATTAAAGAGTATATATGCTCACTAGAACTCCTATGTTTTAAGTGGGTTCACATTTTAGTGTAAATTGAATTGTAGAGAGTTAATACTCAATTTGGTTTCTGAACTTGCACGGGAGCTTCAATTTAGTCTCTGAAGTTTCAATTGCCTCGATTTAGTCTCCAAACTTTGCAAACCATTAGTCCCTGGGACAATTTTTAGGCACACAAACGTTAATGGAGCGCTGACCTGGACAGTCAGGTGCCACGCTAGAACCTATAAAATTATGCAACTTTGGTTTTGGCGCTCAAATAGCCCAAAAACAACGCCGTATCACTTGCTTTGGTAGGAAAAGTTTCAATAAACATCACTTACGATGTTTTTGGGCTATTTGAGTGCCAAAACCAAAACGACGTCATTTTATAGAGTACAACGTGTCATCCGGCTGTTCACGTAATGTATGTGCGTTGTAAATTGTTTCAGGGACTAAATAGAGACAATTGAAACTTTAGGGACTAAACTGAGGCTCGTGTGCAAGTTCAGGACCAATTTAGATAGTGGGATATCTCATGTAGCTATTTTTCAAACATAATTTAGATCCATTTCATCTTTTCAAATGAGCTACTCTCTGTCACCCTTGCCCCGTTAACAAGAAATGTCAACATGACACTTATGCTGTAGAAATAGACATTTATTTGCAAACATGAAGAAAAATATGGCTTGAATTGATACAATGACAAATTAACAGGTGTTCAAATATTTTGATCTACTTCAATGAAGGTAATTGAAGAATTGATATCAAATCAAGAAATGTGATCTACTCTATAAGAAAGGAAGATAAAAAAAATTGGATGTGCCAGTTTTTACGAGAGGAATGTTGGTTTTATTCTTTTGAATGCATGACCATATACCAGTAGCCATATCAAAAAGATTTCTTCTCCTTGCTCATGCTTTCATATTATTAATATGTTTATTTATATGCTTTCTTCAGATATGGTCAAGAATAAAGGCTTCTTGCCGTCGGGCCGCTCAGAAATTCATAAACAAAGAAATCAGATAAAAGCTATTATAAACTCTTTGCTTCCAGCTTGCAACAGTGCTGATCCAGATACTCATGTTGCATTTAATGCAGATGCAATAATTGCCAACCCTCCAGCATACGGTTAGACCCTAAATTTTTTTTGTCCCTTTCCATTCATCACAATAACACAATCAATAACATAGACAACAAAGTGTCTTTCTATTGTAATGAGAATGTAATCAAACATTTTATCAAATGACAAGAGATTGTATAGTAACCAAAACTGGATTCAACAACAAACTTGCTGCCTGGTAAAATTAAGGAATTTGATCCTCTAAAGTGTAGAGGTACAGTTTACAGATTAAAGTGCAGAATGGTAATCTCAGTTCATTATACTGTGCTTGTATTGCATAAAAATCCAAGCTGCTAATCCATAAGTGCGCGTGCATTTCATAGAATGCCATTCTTAAGTTTAAATTATTTTTTACAGTATTACCTAAAGGTACCACGGTTTGAAGATTACATTGTCAAATAATGATAATGGTATATTGCTAAGAGTTATATAGGAGAGATTAACTTGCGACCTGTTTCAGCGATTGTGAGAATCAAATCATGGCAGAAAGAGAAGGAAAGGGAAATGCCTTTCACCATTGATGATTTGATGTCTTAGTTTTTACAATGTCCATAATGAGTGAATCATATCTTAGATCTTGACAAGAATTTCCTCCTTTTGTGTAACTAAGAATGGAAAAGTCAATCACAAATTGCTAATAGGAAATTGAAAGAAATTCATTGACAGAGTATAGAAATGACTATAAAATTAACAAATAATGTGGCATTGTTTACATCCAATGTATGATGAAAAAATATCTCACGTTCTTTTAATGTATGAAATTATGCAGGGCATACTCATGTTGCTGAGTTTCTAAAAGTTCCACTTCACATATTCTTTACAATGCCATGGACGTAAGTCTTGCTTGGTACACGGACTAATCCTGCACTTAGTCACCTGTATTTTTGACCGAATTATGTGCTATATTGCATCATTCATTGACTTGGGCATTAGGAAGGTTCTCAGTAAGGCTCGTTTATTGATTTGTTGTTAGCATAAAGATTATATGAGCAACTAATATAGGTATAAGGATCTTATTCTAATGATGTTTGACTATATTTTCAGGCCAACAAATGAATTCCCTCATCCTCTTTCCCGCGTTAAGCAACAAATTGCATATAGAGTAAGTTACATGGCCTCGGAGAGTTAATCCAACATAATCAATCTATTAGTTTCACTTGATATGACTAAGTTATCGGTTTTTTGTATGTCTTTCAGCTGTCATATCAAATAGTTGATTCTTTAATCTGGCTTGGAATACGAGATTTAATAAATGAATTTAGGAAGAAGAAGCTAAAGCTAAGGCCTATTACTTATCTAAGTGGATATTATACGTCCCCTCCTAACATGCCCTATGGTTATATATGGAGCCCTCATTTGGTCCCTAAACCAAAAGGTTAGATATGCATTTATATTTTATAGTGTCATCTCATCTTTCCATTTTTGGCACTCTCTAACTCCGAGCTGTTTCTTGATGATGTTACGATAGACTGTTTGTGTTTTGCTTCTTGTTTTGCAGATTGGGGACCCAACATTGATGTTGTTGGATTTTGTTTCCTTGACCTTGCTTCAGATTATGAGCCACCAATATCATTATTAGAGTGGCTTGAAGAAGGCGAAAAGGAAGGCAAAAAACCTATATATATTGGATTTGGTAGCCTTGTGAGTTTCTTTGTGATTGTTCACTTGTTTGGTCTTTTGGATATGTGATTACACAGCAATAAATTTGCAGCTTTTTTCCCTCGAGTCTAGCAACCAGTATAATCTAACTGGAGTTGTCAAGTCTGTCCATTATGGAGTGATATCCCAGCACTAATTATTTCCATAAGCAACACTCAAACTTGAGACCCTGCTTAAAGAGAATAAGTTCAACCAATAATTGTTGGTGCATTCTTTTTTGTCTGAATATAACCTTCTCAGGTAACTTTTGCAATGAACCATAATTAACTCAGTGGTTTGTCCCTATTCAGGCATTGAATTGAATGTAACTTAACTTATTTTGTGATGGGACTTTGGAAAATTTAATGTGGAAGTGATAGTTAAGAGCCTAATTATTATGTCCTGTTCCAGGAAGTGTCCACAACTAAAGTTTGAGTATTCCTATACCAACAACACTAATTATGAGAGCTCTTTCCTGAATTGAGTGGTGTATAAGGATTAATCTTATTTAGATGGCAAAACATCAGGAAAGGATAGCCCTAGAAGCTAAATGCTTGGCAATAGCCAAAGCAGATATAGAAAACCGCTCTGAGCTACTCCTTTTTTTCTATGTTGTCATTCTACACTTGATCTAGTTAACTGTCAAAATATTTGCCACTACTAAAATGTCTGCAAACCCATTCTAATGTAATTTCCTTTTCTTTTTTAATCTTATTTTGAGCAGCCTCTAGAGCAGCCAGACAAAATGACACAAATTATAATTGAAGCTCTGGATAAGACCGGGCAGAGAGGAATCATCAACAAAGGCTGGGGTGGACTTGGGAATTGTGAGTCTTGATTTTCTGCCTGTATCATGCCAGCAGTATACTGCATTTTTCACCTCATTGTGAAGCATATAGTAATTTCTGTTTCTCAGTGGCAGAAACAAAGAAATCCGTGTACTTATTGGACAACTGTCCACATGATTGGCTATTCCTAAGATGCAAGGCTGTGGTAAGTATACAACTTCTCTAAGTGGCTTAGAAGTCAATTGTTTTGAGCATAACATTGAAACTTGGTTGTAAGATGTTGTAAATGTTTCCAGGTGCATCATGGGGGTGCTGGAACAACTGCTGCTGGTCTTAGAGCTGCAGTAATGTATCTTGCATTTGTGAATTTTGTAATCTAAGTGGTATATTCATCCTACAACAAGAACATCTCTGTTTGTTTCTGCAGTGCCCAACAACAATTGTACCATTCTTTGGGGACCAGCCATTTTGGGGAGAGCGAGTGCATGCCAGAGGAGTAGGCCCGGCACCGATTCCAGTGGATGAATTTACATTAGGCAGGCTGGTTGATGCTATAAACTATATGCTGAAGCCAGAGGTAATATATATATATATATGCGATCAAAGTGGTTAGTATTTGTCTCACACCATATGTACCAGAAAAAAGGAAAGTAGAGAAAGCTTTTAGATGTAAAGGGAACTAATCATCAGAGACAAAGCCAAGCATAAGATCCATTTATAGTTTCCTCCTAAAATACAGCATGGAATCATACAGAAGAGAGTATAAATAAAACAAATGCAAGTTATGTTCACAATTTTGGCTTTTTATTAGCACTACATGTTTTACATCGTTCTTACATCTCACAGGTNGGGTAGCAGGAGCAGTTGCAGCCTTCTATAAACATTATCATCCTCAAACACCTGATTCCGAGACCAACCATCAACCGGTAGCCACCATGCCTAGACTTGGGTTCTCCTTCCTAGGATGCTTTGGTCTCTCTAGATCTAAATCCACAACTTCTAGATAGATATCAATCTTCGTTATTCTAGATAGATATAAATCCTCGTACAACTAACTTGTTCACTTAAATCACATGTTCACCCTTCAGTCTATTCTAATGTAATGTGCCATTAAGAAATGTAAATCGTGTTTTCTTTTATGCTGTGTAATCAATCATCTCCATGGATATTTCTGAATGATCCATCAGGATCTAATTTACTTGTAAATGATAATCACTCTTCTCTCTTATTTAGCAGCAAATAGTGAATGTTCCTGCTCCTCATTTCATTGATCAATGCTACTTGTTTTACACCCACTGCTGGATGGAATGTAAATTCCATTTATTTTAGGTCCTATGTCTTCTTATACTGAGAAATCAAGGTATATTAACTCGGATTCTTACAAATGTTATTTCAGATATCATTGCTCCAATCTCTGTTGACACTTATACTAGAAAAGCAGAGTATTTTGTGCATTCTTCTCTAAGTTTCTATAGATGAATTTATAGTTTGTGAACTCAGGTAAACTATTTTTTAGAAGTTGTGACGATGTGAAAGATTGCTGTGTTCCAATCTCATTACATGCATAAAAAAATGGATGGAAGATAGCAAAAGAACTATACATAATTAATTTCACAACTTCAAAGATTTAGGACTGAGCCTGATAAACTTCGCCTTTCTGACTTGTGTCATCTTTGCTCATGGATGGATCAATTTCCTTAGTTGACATTTGTAATGAGGGCACGATTGGAGGTTTTATTCTGCGTGTAACTGTCATCTTCAACCCTTGTGTTGTATGAATTGTTGCTCCAGTAGTCATCTCAACCTATGACAGCAAAATTTATCATTCAGATTCTGCTTAGTACATTGCAGTTTCAGTGAAGCAATTGAATTTGCTTCAAGACCATTATTCAAGGCAAAAAGTTTTGTTAAAAACAATGACAGGTTCCTGAGACTTGATCAAACATTGTTAAATATCACAACAAAAGAAACAAACTTACCGGTGGGGCTCCAACTGCCATTTGAAAGTTGAACCGTCTAACAAGCATGGCAAGTGCTACTATGGTCTACCATAAGTATCATAAGATCATGCAAGTGAAAAATTATCATTAGTATGTGAGGAATAGCAAATCATGTCTCATATAATCATAGGGTTTAGGCTTTACGTCTCGAATCTCCTATAAAAAGGACAGTCCGGTGAACAAACAAATACACCCTTAACCTCACAAGTCACAACAATATAACATTCACATTACCTCATATGAAGCAAACAAATCACCAACACATTTCCTCGGTCCTCCCCCAAAAGGAAGATACCTGAAAGAGAGAGTAGCAATATTACTTGCATGAAAATAAAGTACAGAATAGAACAACAAAAATAAATTAGGTGCAGATAAAATATACTTGAAGTTTTGATTTGTCTCATTGGGGTTAGGTCCATCTACTGGCCATCTTTCTGGTTGAAACTTATCAGCTTCATCCCATAGGTTTGGACTACGATGCAGGTTCCAGACAGATATAAAGATATCTTCACCTCTGCAAGTAATTGATGGCGTAAAATCATTACATTTCAGAAAAGAATACTCTAAGTTGGCCGAAACAAAAATGATCGATATTCATCCCTTAAGCTTACATCCTCATTGTTTCATAAATTACTGTGATTTCACATGTGAAGTAGTAGGCGTATAGCGCAATGTGAATTCAGCCACGAAATTTTTCTATATAGAGAGGTAAGTGTGTTTTCTGTAACAGGGTAGTTTTCTTTATAGAAGAAAAGCAAGATATAAGTTAATGAAATCTTAGACTGGATAGTGTAATTTACTAACGAAAAAGACTTACTAAACTACACAAAGAATCCATTAGCATTACCTGTTTATAGGATACTCGCCGAGCATATCATTCTCAAGAGAGCGACGGATCAACACTGGTGGTTGAGGGTAAAGCCTCATTGACTGAATAATGAATATATTTCAATAAGTTTAACAATTATAAAAAAAATCAGCTCTAATACTATAGCAAGTCTCCTTTCTACCTCATTGATCACTCGGGTTGTATATCGGAGTTTCTTCATGTCTTCGATCGTTGGAAATCGATCCCCTAGTACGGAGTCAACCTATGAAAATTTATACATTGTTAGATTCTTGTGAGTGGAAACTTAATCGTTACTTTGATAATAATCTGAAAGCTAAAAAAGAATCTCATGAAACCTCT
>NC_029788.2:122778493-122781880 GCF_000816755.2 Arachis ipaensis
GCTAGGCTCCTGCAGCCAACAGAAACAGCAAATAAAAGGACTATTATTTTAGACATTAATGCATTATAAATCAAGTTTACACATTATTAAATTGAACCACAAATCTGTTTGCATGCATGTGTACGTGCATGTGACTATTCGTGTGTGCACGTGCGTGTGCGAGTGTATAATGCAGCAGTGAGACCACAAATTATACCTTTGATAGAAGATAGAAGGTCCAAGTTAAAACAGCAGCTGAAGTTTCATGTCCAGCGATGAGCATTGTCATTAAATCATCGCGGAGTTGCTTACTCGACACCTACAAAGAGTCATTAGTTTGCAATTATGTCAAATTCTTGTTTCCTCAACTAAAATAACTTGAGAAATAAGCTAACATACATCATCTCCTGATGCCAACAAGAAATGCAGAATACTTGGATCTTGCTCATTCATGTACTCCTCGTGAAACTGTAACTCTTCTTCGTCCACCATTCTCTGCAAATGATAATTGAAAAAAATATTAAAAATGTATGAGATACCACCACAGGTTTAGCAGACTCTAGCATTATAAAGGTTCACAATGGGAATCAAGTTAATTATTTTGGAGGTCCCTATAATTTAACTCAATTTCAATCGGGTCCCTATAGCTTAAAAGTTTGTAAATAGTAATTAGGTGCCTACATTATACAAAAGTTTTAATTTGGTCTTTATATTTTAAACATTTAAATTTTTCATGATTAAAATCTCCATAGTATACCAAAATTTTCAGAATAAATATAAGGCTTGATTACCAAAATTTTTAAACAAAAGGGACTTGATTTATCATCCAATGAAGAACTTCTAGTATGACTAAACAAACCTTTTTGAGAATTTAAGCTTGCATCACCCTATGGTGAATATTACCTTGCATATTGCTACCAGCTCATTAAGTGTATCATTGACCAATTTAAGAGCAGCAGAAACCTTCCTTTGACGCGGTGATATGTCTTTCCATATTGGGATCTCCCATACTGGAATCGGAGAAACGCTTCGATCTTCTGCTTCTCTCAGTACAGTATATACAGCCTGATCTAATTAGGTAAGGTACAACAATATGAAGCTTGTATATAAAGTGATTTCACTATACTTGCTAAACTCAAACATCAAACATGATAAACATACAAGGGTAGGGGAATATTCCAAGAACATACCTCAACTATACCGGTATCATTTGTTAAACTGTCGAAATCATAATTGAATACTGCCTTTCCAATGATGTCCAAGGTCAATCGAGAGAAAAGTGATTCCATCTCAACATCTTCCCCGTCAGATGCAGCATCATCTAGCTTCTTGCAGAGCCTATCTGTGGCTTGTCCAAAAAGGCTAATCATCGTCACTACGTACTACATCACAATCGAGAAACAAAAACAAGAAAGAGATCAAGAAGCTGTAGCAAAGATTTACAAAAAAGTAAGGGTGAAGTAGCTATTGAATATCCAATCAATTATGCACGGTTCAATGTACACTTCCTAACAGAGATACACATGCTTATCTGCACAATGCAGGATTAGTTCATCCAATATAAGAAGTGAACCTTTTAAATCATGACCTATGCACCATAATCCTATCTAGCATATTAATTTTTTGGGAGTTCAAATAAATTTGTCCAAAAACACTAGACAAACCTTCAGATGCAATGCTGGGACTATAGCTCGTCGTCGAACTCGCCACACTTCCCCATCAGCCGGGATGAGCCCTGTCCCCATTACAAACTCTAGGATCTCAGCCAAGATACCCTGCAAATGGAAACTAGTACAAAATGAGGGCCAAAGCAGAAAGGCTGTTTTACAAGGGTAGTCATTCTTCACTATCGAATTGATCACCTTCGAATAAGCCTTTGAATTGTCTCTCAAGATGTGTTTCGCTATAGACGGATCAGATACAATCAAAAAGGACTGTAAACCAAGGAGACAAACTCAGTTATCAACTGGATTTGAATCAATTTTCAGGAGCAAAAAATTGATCCGGTGAGAGCAAAATCCTCATTGCCTATCCTATTCCTGTGTAGTAAGTAATAAGGAATTGCTTACAAAGGGATGAAACTAACCTTTGGTCCAAAAGTCAACCTGAAAATTCCACCGTATGTGAGGTAAAGTTCATACAATGGAATGAAGAATGCCTCACTTCTAATAGCCTTGACAGATCCTTTTGCCTCAGGAATTTCGGGGTAATCACCTTCCCCTGCCGCCCAACCGAGCAAAAACCCCACAACCTCTTTGGGCACCCCCACCTTTAACAAGCTCTTCTTCAACATAGAACTTAAACTAAGATCAAAACCCACAAGAACAGAACAAACCATAACATAAGCAAATAAAAATCATGTCATATTCTTATAGATCATAACCAGTTCTTACACCATATCTCTCAATTTTTGCAGCTAACTACCCCCCTCCATTCCAAAATATCTATCATCTTGGAAATTTAGTATATTCATAGTTCAATGAATATGGTTACAGAGATATCCAAATTTATTGAATTATGAATGTACCAAATTTTCAAACCGACAGAGTGAGTAACTAACTAACCCCATCATAGAATTACAAAAGCAAATGCATGAAATAAGGTAAAGTTAGAAACTTTAAGGTTGTTTATGCATACCCAGATTGCTGCTTCACTGTGAATTCACCTGAGGCAATTCTAGCAGACAATTCAGCTCTTCTTTTCTCCTCAAGAAGCTTCTCAACATTCTTGACACCATCATCGTCCTTAGAACTATTAGGGCCCCTTCCATTGGAAGAGGAACATGCAATCACAGGTAAACAATACCCTCTTTGTGTAGAAAGTGAACGGAAGCACCAACAAGAAGAAGAATAATAAGAAGATGAAGAGAAAGTAGTGATGGATTTGATTCCATTTATGTGAAGCTGTTTGTAACTGAATCGTTTGTTGGGAATAGAGAGAGAAAGAGGAGAAGCATGAGGAAAAGCAACATGGGAAGCCATGGGTAACATAACAAAGCACCAAACCAATAATAATCAGAAAAGGTAACAGTTTGGGTTAGTGTTAGGACTTGGAAAGAGATAAGTAAGTGGTTAATGGAGAACACTCAAAACTCAAGAGTGTGTCGGATTGTACATAGGAATCTTTGGAACCATCATATGCTAAACATGTGCAACTTGGTTACAAGATACCGTTTTCTCTAGCTTCCATTGTTAAATATGTTCGTGTCATAGTAAGCCACGTTTGCTTGGTCATCAACAAGTATAGTTTCATTTCTGAATAATGATAAAATACACTGATTTTGTATTATATAAGGGTCAATTCATACCCTTTCGAAAAAAAAAAAGAAAAAAAAAAGAGGGTCAATTCATAGATTTCATACTTTTAGTATTACTAGAATTGATGTAATTTACTAATTTCTATTTCTAT
>NC_029788.2:122781953-122782923 GCF_000816755.2 Arachis ipaensis
AATACAAGTTTGAATATAAGTTTCAATAGTTGAAATTAATTTTAAATTTTATAATTTTTTTATTCACGATAATAATATATATTTTTAATAATATCAAAATTAAATAATATTAAAAAATATAAATTGTTAAAAAAAAGTGATATATGAATGATATAACTAATGAAGATAATATAATTAGACTTGAAAAACTAAAACTGTAAAACAAAAAATTGTAAAGGACATGATATATAGTTAAATTAACATTCAACATTCAACATTCCACTTTCTAATTTTGTTTTTTATGGCTCACAATATTATCATGTATTTTTAATAATATTATAAATGATATTAAAAATATAAATTGTTGAAAGAAAAAAAAAAGTGACATATGTATATTATAACTAATGAATACAATTGTTGAAGGAAAAAAAGAAATGAGATATAGATATTAATATTATAACTAATAATACAATTAGACTAAAATAAAATTATAAAAGATATGATATATATAGTTAAAATTAATATTTTTTTAGTTTTATTTTTTATGACTCACGATAATATTATATATTTTAAATGATATTATAATTAAATAATATTAAAAAATATAAATTATTGAAAGAAAAAAAAAATATATAGATGATATAACTAATGAATATTATTAGACCAAAAATAAAAAATTTGAAAAAAATTGTAAAGTTCTAATGTTTTAGGAATTTATTATCCAATATACATGTTTAGCAAACTAAAAAAAATTATGGGCATCAACCAAATCTTTAAATATTTGTACAAAACATTAGTAAGAATGGAGGAAAAAGAATAAAAGAGACGATATTATGTGAAAAGAGGAGATAAAGAATATGTGCGAAGTAAATGTTAGTTGATTTATATAGTAAATATAAGGAGTATATAAAGGAGCATGAAAGAAGATGATGAATTATATTTTATTACTCAATTTATACCTACTAAAAAAAATAATATTAACATTGTAATT
>NC_029788.2:122782985-122783258 GCF_000816755.2 Arachis ipaensis
TATCTTATATAAAAATAAAAAATAATAATTAAATACGAAAATTATAGAAGAATATAAAAAAAATAAATGTCATGACTCATGACTCATAACTCACGAGAGTGAGAAGCTAAGGAAAATGAAAAAAAAAACTCTAAGCTATAGCACATGAAAAATAGAAACAAAAGGATTAAAAATCAATTCAATCAAAAATAAAAAAAATTAAAAAGTAATTCAATTAGATAAATAGTAAGTAAATTATGCTAGCTAATTAACTATGACAAGGCATAATATTAA
>NC_029788.2:122783287-122784905 GCF_000816755.2 Arachis ipaensis
ATATAAAAATACTTTTATGTTTATTTATTATGTTAAAAATATATTTTTTTAAATAAAAAAATGATTAATAGTCAAACTAATTCTTAAAAAATTGGCTATTCCTCAAATTTGTTCCTGAATAATTTTTCTAATTAAATTAGTCCTAAAAAATTTAAATTTAACCGTGTTTGTCCTTCCGTTAATGGCTTAACAGATTCTGTTAAGAAAAGCCACATAAAACGTTAACCATCCCTAAAACAAACGATGCAATTTTGATTATAAGGATTAAATTGATACAAAATGATGCCATTTTATATGATTATTGAGAGTAAACTCTTTCACTCCTCCATTTACATTGTTAATTTCATCTTGTTTCACTTCCTCTTCTCTATTGATTAGAACGGAAAAAAACACCAAGATAAAGTTAATTACATATTTTATTGGAATTTTTCTGTCAACAAAATATTTTAATTTTTTTATATTATTTTAATTATTTATAGTTGCTAGTAAAGTGAGCACCACCAGTTCTTCATAATGGAAAATTATATGGTACAAATCTAAATCTGTACAGATTTAAAGATTTGTCTACGTGGCAAAATCTAAATCACACATTTATTCCCAAAATTCTATCTTTTTGTTCATTTGCCGTTTTCCAATTTTGCAAGGGCCACGGGAAATAATTTCACATCACAATCAATTTTACAATTAATATTAGTAGTAATAGCATATTTTTAATAATATTAGACCTGTGATGCTGAAAATGGTGAGTCTGATTGGAGGTTAGAGTTGCGCCTTAGAAAGATTTGGTGGCGGATGGCGGAATCATCACTAGGGTTGACAATAAGTAGAGTAGAGTAGGATTTGGATTCTACCCTAACCCAACTCACGGGTTGAAAATTTTATTAAAACTCTACTTTATTCTATCCACGAGTTGAGAATCTCTCAACCCTAACCTTACTCGACCTTAAAATTCTAAACCCTACCCTATCTTACCCTACCCGCAGAAATATCAAATTTTTTTAAAGTAAATATAAAATTCTATCATTTTGAATTTTATACATATTAATAACATAAAAAATAAAAAACTAATGCTTTAAATTACTAAATTAACTAACTAGTTTTAGTGGTTGTTCACTTATTGTAAGTCATTATATAAGGGAGGTTGTAGGTTCAACTCTCACTTCCTTTATTATATACCTAATTTTTATAAAATGTGTGTTATATATGAGGTGCGAATAAGGTAGGATAGGATACACCCTAAACCCGTATCCTACCCTATCTGCAGCGGGTCGGGTAGCCTACCCTATCTGAACGGATTGGATCGGATTGAGTACCCGCGGGTAGGATATGAATTGCCAACCCTAATCATCACCCAAAAGATCCTTGGTCATGAAAAATTATTGGAGTAAGAGAGGCGGCGACCTTGGAGGAGGAAGTTTTGGTGATATATATGGTTGCTTGTTACAAAAATAGAAAATTATTAACGAAACTGTTAATTTATTGACGAAAAATAAATGTGATTAAATTTAAATTTTTTAATGACTAATTTAATTGAAAAAATTATTCAAAAATGAATAACTAATGAATACAATTAGATTAAAAAATAAAAAAAAAACTTCAAAAAATTATAAAGGTCTAG
>NC_029788.2:122785006-122791599 GCF_000816755.2 Arachis ipaensis
TGATCAAAAACTAAAAAAATTAGTAAATCGATCAATTTGATCTGATTTTTTAATAATTAATTATTTAAAATAATAGGGTAAAGTATATTTTTTATTCTTAAAATTTGGTAAAAGTTTCAAAAATACCTCTAAGTTTTATTTTATTTTAATTTTGTCCCAAAAGTTTTCGATTTACATCAAATATACCTTCTACGGCTAAATTTTCAAAAAGTCTAAGACCAATCTAACAATAATGCATAAAAATTATACTTGATTTGCTTGTGTTGAGGGTTATTCTTATGAAATTGTTGTTGAATTGATTTTAAATTTTTTAAAAAATTAGCCGTCAGAAATATATTTAATACAAATAAAAAAATTTTGGGACAAAATTGAAACAAAATAAAACTTATTAAAGACATTTTTTAAATTTTTGTCAAATTTCAAGAACAAAAAATATACTTTATCTATTTGAAGATTGATTCAAGTTTTTGAACTTTAGTAATTTCTATAGTTCTAAGAATTGGGTTAGATTATACCATTTAATCGATTCAACCGAAAATTAATCACTTTTTTTTTGTTTTTTCTTTTAATAACCAACTTCAAGATTACTGTTGCAAACCGATGAAAATTGGTCTAATCATCCTACGATTATTTGATAGGCTAGGCTAAGCAAACTTTGTTTTCTTAAAACAAAGAAAAGATCCTCAAATCCCATGAATGACATTTTAGTTATACCTTTTAAAAAACTGTAAAGAAGAAAAAAAAAAGTGAAGGTAGATATTATTATGCGATTATGTAATTTAATTGATATTGAATTATTGATTTTAGGTNATATAAATTTTACTATAAAAAAAACGTTGAATATCGTCGAATTTAGCGGTGGATTTTGACGACGGATTTATCGATAAATTTATTGGCAGATATGGCAATAAATTTATTAGATAAAAAGGTTACTGCCGGATTGATATTCCAACGGTAAATTCGTCAGTAATAATTGGAGGAAAAACAAAAAAACTTGGCGCCAAAATTACCGTATAATTTACCGTCAGATTTATCCGCCGGTAAATCTCAATTAATGAAACATTGCGTTTTGGTCATGCGCAATGCATTACCATTGAATTTACCGGCCTCTCCCCTCACTTTCGAGAACACCCTTTGATTTTCTCTCTCCCATTCTCCTCTCTCTTCTCTCTGCCCTTCAACATCCTCCGGCAACCCTCCGCCAGTACTGTCCACCTCCATTCTCCTCTAAAATCTGCGTCAAGTTGCCTGGATCGTGTTTCGTTGCTTCAAACGGAGTTGTTCCATCTGTCTCTGCCATCGTTGGAAGATTTGCAGCTGCCGCCCCCACTGTCGCAGAAGCTATGTCTCTCCACCATTGTCCAGGTAGGTTGCTCTCATCTCTCTCCTTATTCCATTCTGCTGTTATTTTTTTTAATAAAAAATCTAACCCCTTTTTTTTTCTAACCCCCTTTTTACCCTAACAGCATCTCGTCGCTGATTGTTCTGATCTTCTTCAGCTTCTGTTAGTTGTTCTTCTTGTTGCTGATTCTTCTTGTTAATTGTTATGTTGTTGTCGCATAGATGTTCAGTTCTTGTAGTTATTGAATTTATTTGCTGCTACTGTTCTTGATTACTTAAATTTTTTGCTAATAATTGTTTAGTTATCGTAGTTATTGTTGTTATTGTTCTTATTGATTTGTTAGTGATTGTTGCTATTGTTGTCATTATTCTTGTTGATTTATTAAATTTTTTGCTAATAATTGTTATGTTCTTCTAGATCTCTGCTTTGAGCCTTGTTTTTTGTGTCTCCATTGTGTTTGGAAACGTGTTGTTGAGGTGTCTTTCTGTGTCGTTTAACCAAGCAATTGGTGCTTGCTACAACACCTATCTTCATTGCCCTTTTTCTCTTCAAGAGGCAGGCTTACAAAGTGGTTCGAGGTTTGATTTCTCTTTTCTTATTTAGTTTTCTTTGTTTATATATGTTTTGGATGAGATAGTCATTTGAGTTGAAGATAAACTGAAGTAAGATTTGTTAGTAACTAAGAATCTTCTCTCTTAGTAGGTTATGTTGTTGATGAAAAAGAGTAGCTCATATCATTGGAAAAAAGAGGGTGTTAGCCATTTCATAAGTATAGCTTGTGTTTTCTGATAGTTGAAATGCACGATTTTCATATCATTGATGTGGTTTATTAACTATTATGGTTGTTGTTGGTGTTTACAGTGTCTAATTAAGTTATAGTTCTGTTTATGCACTTTTCTATAGGTAAAAATTACATATTTCATAATTTCTATAGTGTTTTGCGATCATTTAATTCAAGTTGCAACTCATCCACTTGATTTTCAGCAATTACTGATAGTAGAATGGCGGAAAACGACATCATGGATGATGATATAATATAAGTTAGTTTTTGTTTTTGTTTTACTTCTTTTTTTCTTTTTATTTTTGTGTTTTTATTCCCTAATGGTGATTTACTTCATTGTCAAACGGTGTTTGATAACATTATGTGATACTGAATTAAGTTAAGTTACTTCATTAAATTTGGTTTTGTGGTTCTGTAACATGTAGAATATGAAAACAAAGAGAATAACATAGTAATAATTTCTATTTATGTTATCGGTATGTGTATGTTTTATAAGGTAAGTAATTGGTTTTTTTCTTTCCACATCTGATTGTGTACTGCTTATATAAAATGAACAATTATGCCTTTCTTTATGCTTTGTTATTTTTTGTTTTCAGCTTTCTTATGATTTTGTGATTTATTTAGGGTGTAGGAGTTTGTTCAATTTAATGATCTTGTGATTTGTTGAATGGATTGCAAATTATATAGGAATTATTTTTTGAATCTTTAGCTTTTTGATTTGTCATTATTTAGCTCCCATGTAAGTGGTAGATTTCATTCATGAATGAATGAAGTAGTTCCAAAGTAAAAGAAAAGAGATTAAAAAAAAACCTGGTTCATCTTCTTTATTCAAAATTTTTGTTTGTGAGTTTTCAACTAAAAATTATAGACAAATTATTTTTAAATAATTATCAACGAGGTTTATATTATCAGATTTATTTTACCATTAAATCCGATAATAAACAGATTATTGGCAAATTTTTTTATTAAATTCACCGATATATCCGATGGTATTCAACTACTTTTTTGTAGTGTTTATTATATATCTATTTGATTTGATTCAATTATCATTCATTAAAGATTGAAACACTGATCTTTTAAATCAACCACTTAGCTTGAACGGGTTATTACTAATCGAAACTTAAGAACATTTACTAATTTTACTTCAAACTAAAATAAGACCCGCACGATACACAGGGCGATTAAATATTAAAAATTGTTATGTTTTGTAGAAATAAATTAAATATATATAAATTAAAGTTAAATTTAAAAACTGTTTTATTTAAAATAATTTGTAGTATAAAAAGTTTGGATGTTGGAGTTGTAAAAAGTAACATTTTTATTTGACAGTTTGATTTTTTCATTTCTTTTAGTTGGTAGTTTGAAGCAGTTGTGTCCAATAATTTTTTTGCTTCGTCACCAAATAGTACAAAAGTTGTTGTAACACTTTAATCTGAAACCTTTAATTGAATTCTGAACCTAGAATAAATATTGGGTTAGTAACTAATAATTTGATAGATGAGATTATGAAAAGTATATAAAGTTACCTTATTGTTGGATATTGTGGTGTTTAATTACATGTTCCATAAATGTAGTTGTTTCCTTTTTTTTATATGCTTTCTTCTTGTATTTTTCACATTCAACATAGTTCCATCCAAATTTGTCATCAATTTCGTTTATAGTTGCTAAAATTGTGAAGATCTTTTCCTATTCTAATATTCAATTTATGTTATCATTAGGTATATGGTATTTGAGTAAGTATGAATATATGATGCATGTTGTGAGTTTTTTTTGTCATACCTGATGATCATCAGATTCTCATTGCATGACCATTAGATATTGGATAGTTATTCGATTTCTAATCATTCTGCTATGAAAGAATGATGCTCTATTGAGTAAGTTTGAGATGTGTAGTTCGAAAATAATTTTTTTGTGCTAAATTTGATGTTATTTGAAGGAATAGTGATAAGAGACTTATATAAGTAATTTAAATAGTGTTGAGTTAAGAAATTAACTAAATTAATTAGTGATGACAAACATTATTTTTGGCAAAATAAATAATTAGAGTTGCTTAATTAACAAGTATATGTTGCTAATTACTTATTATATGTTGCAGGCCAAAATGTGAATTACAGCCCAAATGGAATGAGAAACAAAACAAGTTTGATGGGCTGGTAAATCAAGCAAAGCCCAAAAGGAAGCAAGCTTAAGAAATTAAAATGAGCCAAGCATATCTCTACCCGATCCAAGCCCAATTTTGTTTCAGCAAACAATTCCCTCCATCTTGCTCCAACCAAAGCAACGTTCCTCTCCTCTCTAATCAAGTCAAATCAAGAGTTCAGAAAAGTAAGAAAGAGAAAGAGAGAAAAAGCTTCCTCCATAAGCCAATAACCAAAGAAGCAAGAGAGTTGGTATCAGGAGCTAAGGTCTCAAGAATCAAGCTTAACCACTTGGAGCAAAGATCCAATGGCGAACAATCTGGGCACAACCACAGTTGCCTACACCCTCACTGAAGGCCAGTCAAACAATCGGCCACCTTTCTTCAACGGAAAGAACTATTCCTAGTGGAAAGAAAGGATAAGGATCTTCATCCAATCCATTGACTACAACATATGGAAGATCGTTGTGAGCGGTCCCAAGATCCCAACAAAAACAAGTGCTGATGGAGTGGTGACTCCAAAAGAAGAAGCTGAATGGAATGAAGATGACAAAAAGAAGATAGAGCTGAACGCTAAAGCAATCAACCTTCTTCACTGTGCTATCAGCTTTGAAGAGTACCGGAAGGTGTCTAGATGCAAGACAGCCAAAGAAATCTGGGAAAAACTCCAGGTTACACACGAAGGCACTAAACAAGTCAAAGAAACGAGGATTGATATGCTACGAAAAGAGTACGAGATGTTTAGCATGAAGGATGGAGAAAGCATTGATGAAGCGTTTGAGAGATTCTCAATCATAATCAACAACCTTGATGCTATGGGTACAAACTATGCAGAACAAACCTTGGTGAGAAAACTCCTTAGAAGCCTCACAAAAGAATGGGAAAACACTGCCATTGTCCTAACCGAGAGCAACAACATAAGTCCCATAACCTATGATAAGCTGAGAGGAAAACTCCTTGCCTATGAAGCCACACACACAAACACAGACTCAAAGAAAAAGGGAATAGCCCTCAAGTCACAAATAGAACCAAAAGAAAGTGAGTCTAGTGATGGTATTTCAAATGATGAGCTTTTGTTTTTTGCTAGGAAATTTAGAAGGATGATGAAAGACAAGGGTAAATACAAGGGTTCAAGCTCAAAGGAGCACAAGATCGACTTCAGCAAGGTGACGTGCCATCATTGCAAGGAGGCTGGACACTTCAAGCTAAACTGTCAAAAACTCAAAAAGGAGGACAAAGGAAAGAATGAAAGGAAGAGAATGCTCATGGCAGCTTGGGAGGATCTCGAGAACGACTCCAATGAGGAAGAAGAGTCTGAAGGTGAAGACAAAGACTGTTTCATGGCTGGAAACAAAAATTTTGATGAGGTAAATTACTTTGATTTGTCTATGGATGATTTACATGCTATTATTGATGATCTCACCTTAAACACCTCAAAACTGCTTGACAAGTACAATGAGTGCAGATCTGAAAGAGATGTGTTAAGAGCTGAAAATAATTTTTTAAAAGAAAAAGTGAAGGAAACTGAATGTGCTTTAGACATCATTGAAGAAAACAGATTTCTAAAATCTGAACTTGAAAAATTAAAAGGAAAGCACATTGTGGATCCTTCACATGAGTTAATTGCTGAAAATGAAAGATTAAATGATATGGTTAAAAGGCTGAATGGTGACTTAGCAAAATTTGCTCAAGGTTCTAGTAACTTGGACAAATTACTTGCAAGTCAAAGACCATTGTTTAAAAAATCTGGTTTAGGCTACATAGCCAAGGAAGACATAGTTTCTAATATTTCCTCTATAAAGTTTGTGGCTTCTTCATCAAATACCAAACCAAACAAATCTGGTATTGAAAATGCTTCAACATTTGAAGAAAAATTTGATGAAGTATACACAAGTGAAACTGAGCCTTCACCAAGAACTGAACCGAGTTCAAACCGGCCAGGTTTGGGTTACATTTCAAAAAATGAGGCTGTTTTCAAGAAACCACCATTTTACAACAAAACCTCATACTCGAAAGGTAAAAATGTTCAAAGAAATTCTGGTGAAAATGCTTTTGCAAAGAGGAATAACTTCAATAAAATCAGTTTGTCAAAAGAAATGCATCTCCTCCAAAAACCAGAAAATTTCAACACTTTAATCATTTCAAGCAATATAACTCAACTCAATTTCAGCGACATACATCAGAAAATCATTGTGTCAATTGCAAGAAATTTGGTCACTCATATGCACAATGTTTTATTGAAAAGAGAGTTGTAGGAAACAAAGTCTACAATGTTGTTTGTGATTTCAATGCACTTGGGCAACCAAGATGGATTAACTTCAAAGGATCCAAAT
>NC_029788.2:122791657-122795990 GCF_000816755.2 Arachis ipaensis
GGTTTTATTTCTTGCACACAAAAATGAAGCCTTTTCGGCCTTTGAACCTTTTTGCAAGAAAATTCAAAATGAAAAGGATTTGAAAATCTCTTCTATAAGGAGTGATCATGGAACTAAATTTGAAAATAATTTGTTTGAATCCTTTTGCGAGGAATTTGGAATATCTCACAACTTCTCTTGTCCAAGAACACCACAACAAAATGGTGTTGTGGAAAGAAGAAATAGAAGCATACAAGAGATGACAAGAGCTATAGGAAATTCTGCAGACAGCAGCACAGAGAATCCCTTGGTGACTGAATCTGCCTCCAAGTCCACCAGACCTCGTGAATGGAGATTCTTGAAGAATTATCCTGAGAAATTTGTCATTGGGAACGTCTCTCATGGAGTGCAAACAAGGTCTTCCACTAGAAAGGCAAATGAAGGTTCAAACATTGCCCTTCTTTCACAAATAGAGCCTCAAAATGTCAAGAAAGCACTTAGTGACCCTTCTTGGGTTAAATCTATGGAGGATGAGCTTTTTGAGTTTGAAAAGAACCAAGTGTGGACGTTGGTTCCAAGGCCAAGTGGAAAGAAAGTGACCGGCACCAAGTGGATATTCCGGAACAAGTTGGGAGAAGATGGTAGTATTGCAAGGAACAAGGCAAGGCTGGTGGCACAAGGATATGACCAAGAAGAAGGAATCGACTTTGATGAATCCTTTGCCCCTGTTGCCCGAATGGAAGCCATAAGACTTCTCTTAGCTTATGCTGCATTTTGTGGTTTTAAACTATACCAAATGGATGTGAAATGTGCATTTTTGAATGGTGTGATAGATAGAGAAGTTTATGTGGAGCAACCTCCTGGTTTTGAAAATAAAGAGCATTCTAATCATGTTTTTAAATTGTCTAAAGCTCTCTATGGTTTAAGACAAGCTCCTAGAGCTTGGTATGAGAGACTTAGTTCTTTTCTTTTGAAAAATGGTTTTCAAGGAGGCACCACTGATACAACTCTATTTATCAAGAATTCTAATGATTCTTTTATCCTAGTCCAAATATATGTTGATGACATTATTTTTGGATCAGCCAATGAATCCCTTTGTTCTGAATTTGGAAAACTCATGACAAGTGAATTTGACATGAGTATGATGGGTGAACTTAATTTTTTCCTTGGGCTACAAATTAAACAAACTGAAAATGGTATTTTCATTCATCAAGAAAAGTATGCCAAGGAATTAGTTAAGAAATTTGGCCTTGAAAATGCCAAACCCATGGGAACTCCCATGCACCCGAATTCTAAATTAGATAAGGGAGAAAATGAGAAAGATGTTGATGAGACTAGGTATAGAGGAATGATTGGTTCTCTTATGTACTTAACTTCCTCTAGACCCGATATTGTGCAAAGTGTTGGATTGTGTTCAAGGTTCCAATCCAAACCAAAAAAGTCACATCTTTCGGCTGTTAAAATGATCATTAGATATGTTCATGGCACATCCAATTTTGGTCTTTGGTATCCTAAGATTGATGATTTTTCTGCAGTTGGTTATTGTGATGCAGATTTTGCTGGTGATAGAGTTGATAAAAGGAGCACTTCAGGCCTATGTTGTTTCCTTGGAAAGTCCTTAAATGTTTGGTCAAGTAAGAAGCAACCAACAGTGGCCTTATCCACTGCAGAGGCTGAGTATATAGCTGCTTCTTCTTGTTGTTCTCAGCTTTTATGGTTAAAAACACAGCTTGCTGATTACAAATTAAAGGCTGAAAATATTCCCCTGCTGTGTGATAATATGAGTGCCATTAATATTTCTAAAAATCCAGTTTTGCACTCTAGGACTAAACATATTGAAGTGAAATTTCACTCAATAAGAGAACATGTCCAAAAAGGGGATATTTGCATTCAATTTGTTAAATCAGAGGAGCAATTGGCAGATATCTTTACAAAACCATTAGCTGAGGATAGATTCTGCATGCTTAGGACTTGTCTAGGAATTTTGAGTTATGATTCCTTGTTTGAAAAATACTGATGTATTTGCTGGAGCTTTTTATCTCATAAACAGGTATGAGACAATTCTGGGCAGGTGATGAACGTTTCCATCAAGTCAACGTGTTCTGGGCTTGTTTCAAATGAATCTCAATTTGGGCCAACCTCAATATTCAGATCAAGAGTGGTCCAAATGTGTTTCATTAATTTCTTATCACCTCAAGGCCCGAATATGAATGTTACAATCTTGTGTGTTAGTTTTTGATGACTTATGTGTTTCATGAAAGGTTTTCAATAAATGTTTTGTGGCCCAAAAGATTTTCAAGAGGATTTAATTTTGGCCCAAAAAGGTGGTTCAGGTTAATATTGTTGTTTTTCAAATTTTTTAAAATTAATTTTTTAAAAATCAAATAAAATCTTTCTTGAATGAGGTCATGTCTTTTCAAGTCTTTTCAAATGGTGATGCAGTTGCATGGTTTTGGAAATCCACTTTTTGGGTTCGGTTACCAACAATCTCCCCCTAGGATATGAGCGTGCTCAACTGCACCGAATAGTCAATCATATTATTCTGCCTCAAAGCGGCTCATATCAAAGGGTTTCGTACACTGATACTCTTGTTTTATATGGCCTTCTCACCAAAACTGAAATTTCATTTGCATATTTGATGGTTAGATACATGTTTGACTCTGTTAGAAGTGAAAAGGACAAAGCTCTTCCTTATGGCATGTTTCTAACTTGTATTTTTGAGTATTTTGGTGTTGACTTGACAAATGAGAAATATGAAAATAGACATTCATATCTAAAGGGAGGTGGTTCAGTGAAACAGAACAAAGGACCCACTAGATCTGAAAGAGTTGTCCTAGATGATGAAGATGATGACTATGTCCCTGAGGATTCTTCTGCTCCTTCCACTGAGGGTACTTCCATTTCCACTGGGAAGAAATCCACTCTGCTGAATGTGGTCAAGGATGTTGCTCAAGAGTTTGTTTCCCAGTCAAATCACTTGATTGCCATGAGTAAGGAACAAAGGAAACTAGCTAGCAAGCATGAGAACTTTCTGAAGAAATCTAGGGATAGGGTGGCTGTGCTCATGACCTTCATTGATAATCTTCAAAATGATGAAGACATTGCCACTGATGTTGAGGATGAAGCTGCTTCGGAGGGGAATGGTTCTGATGCCTAGATTTGTCTCACAAAATCTGTTGATGCTCCTCAATTTTTTGTCTCATAAACTCTGTTTTATTTTGCTACTGTTTGGTATACTTTTACTATCTTGGATAACTGTAATAACTTTGAACACTGATGCACTTTTGGTCACTTAGTTTGTTCTTTTGGCTGTGCACTAATCTTTCTTGCAGGGTTTATAGTGCTGTTTTTGTTAATCCTGCTTGTTATCCGCCCTTGATGACAAAAGGGGGAGAAATAGCTATGGTTGATTCAGTTGAATGATGCTGCTGCTTTTTCTGATTAGTCTTCTGATTAGTCAGTTGATTGATGCTGATAATTTATTGATACTGCTAATTCCTTTCTGAACCTTGTTTCGGATAAGAACTGAACTTTGTGTTTGCAAAATATTTTGTTTTACAATATGCTTTGGCTGTTGCCATGATACTGGGCTGAATATGTGTTGCTGGTTATATAGAATCCCTTAGTCAAGTTACATCTTGAATAGCTCCTTTTAAGCTTAATGTAAACAGGAACAAAAAGGAAAGAGCATAGATTCAGGGGGAGCTACTGTTGAAAAGGAAAGGGGGAGCAACACATTAGCAAGCAACATCATTCAAAGGGAGTCTGTAAAACCTGACTCAAACTCATTTCCTTTTTGATTATTGCTTAAATTATGTTTGTCATCAAGGGGGAGATTGTTGAGTTAAGAAATTAACTAAATTAATTAGTGATGACAAACATTATTTTTGGCAAAATAAATAATTAGAGTTGCTTAATTAACAAGTATATGTTGCTAATTACTTATTATATGTTGCAGGCCAAAATGTGAATTACAGCCCAAATGGAATAAGAAACAAAACAAGTTTGATGGGCTGGTAAATCAAGCAAAGCCCAAAAGGAAGCAAGCTTAAGAAATTAAAATGAGCCAAGCATATCTCTACCCTCTACCCGATCAATTTTGTTTCAGCAAACAATTCCCTCCATCTTGCTCCAACCAAAGCAACGTTCCTCTCCTCTCTAATCAAGTCAAATCTCAAATCCAGAAAAGTAAGAAAGAGAAAGAGAGAAAAAGCTTCCTCCATAAGCCAATAACCAAAGAAGCAAGAGAGAGAGAGTTGAAGCTTGAAGCACAGAAGCTAAAACAGAAATCCCAAGCTAAATCAAGCTTAAGAAAGGTAATCCATCTCATCTTGCATGCATCAAATCTTCATCC
>NC_029788.2:122804043-122805559 GCF_000816755.2 Arachis ipaensis
AATGGGTGTTGAAATTTAGTGTTTTTGGTTGGAACAAATATCTTGGTAACAGTGTATTGTTGAGAACTTTCTTTAAGATTAAAATCATTTACATTAACTTCAAATATAAGTGAGGTTGCACAAATTTTTCCATGTCATTACTTTTTTGGAGTGCCATAGATTTGAAGCAGTTGTACCCAACAATTTTTTTGCTTCGCATCAAATAGTACAAAAGTTGTTGTACTACTTTGATCTGAAACCTTTAATTGAATTTTGAACCTAAAATAAGTATTGGGTTAGTAACTAATAATATGATAGATGGGATTATGAAAAGTATATAGAGTTACCTTATTGTTGGATATTGTGCGGTGTTTGATTACATGTGCTACAAATGTAGTTATCTCCTTTTTCATATGCTTTTTTCGTACACTTTTCATATTCAACATAATTATCTCCATTGAGTAAGTTTGAGATGTTGTGTAGTTCGAAATAAATTTTTTGTGCTAAATTTGATGTAATTTGAAGGAATAGTGATAAGAGATTTATATAAGTAGTTAAAATAGTATGGAATTTAAATATTTGTAACGTAAAATTTATTATGATTAATAATATTTTTATGACATTTGTAATATGGATGTTTATTACCTTTAGTGAGTTATTTATAAAAATTAATAAATTAATTGTTGGGGTTATAAATTTATTGTATTGTTTATAACGGTAAAATATAATAAATATAGGAATATGAATTCAATGTATTTGTAGGTTACAAATTCATTGTATTGTATTTTTTAGTTTTTTGTTTTTATATATATATGGGATATGAATTCAATGTCTTTGTAAGTTACAAATTTGGTTAGATATTATTAATTTATAATTATTGTCATTAGTAATTTTGCACCATAATTTGTATATATTTCTATTACTTATATATTCTTTTGCATATATATATATATATATATATTGTTGATTTGAAAATAATAGTTGATTTGGTAAGAATTGAGTGGTTGATTCTAAAGTTTTGCCAAGTAAGCAATATTGCTGACATGGTATTAATAGAAGGAAAAAAATGTCTTACAAGTAGAGTGGATAAACTTATTTATCTACTTTTATATATTAAGAGTGGATAAGAATTTGGAATAACTTTAGTTGTGTTGTTTTAGTTTCTTATGTGATTAAAGGGGAAAAAATCTTCTCTTATTTCTTAACTTTTAAAAAAGGACTCAATAAAGTGTAGGATAAAATTTAGTTAAAAGAAAAGAGGATAAATTGAAATTTACTCATCTTAATTTTGGTTCATGTGCAATTTATTTCTTCAAATTAAATGAAAACTTACCGTTTAACTCCATGAAATTCTTAAATGGTAAAAAAAGGCCTTTGACTCAAGAGTTACCCTCATATGTGTGTTTAATAGCACCTTTAATAGCAGAATAATTGTAAAAAAAAATTATAACATATTAACATCTAATGCATTGTAAAATTGAACATTTTAATTTCTTTAATGTAAATTCTCTATTTTTTTTTAGTTTTAGTTAATAAA
>NC_029788.2:122805609-122806649 GCF_000816755.2 Arachis ipaensis
GGTTAATGAATTAAAAGTAAAATTTAACTAATTTGTCTTATAAGGGTACATTTTAAAAATATAATAATAATTGTTTTTAATATTTTTAATGTATTTAATGCATTAAAAACTAAAAACACAAGTTAGCAAAACCCCTAAAAAAAATCCAAATATTTATTGGTGATTGAAACAATGACATTTTTTAATTGTTTCAAATCAAAGGCACAGGGAAGACACATCTAATCTTCTCACAATTGGTGCCAAGAAAAAATAAGAAAATGAAAAAGAAAAGGTTGTCTAAATAGCAAAATGCCACTAGCATGTGTATAGATAGATGGGTATATAAAATGAGTTAGTTCTTCTTGATGTTCCTCCTTATAGCCTCAGCATTTTCCTTGACAGCATCAGCAGAATCTTGAGCCTTTTCAAGAACAGAATCAGCAGCCCTATTAGCAGAGTTGCGGGTAGATGCCCAAGCATCTTGCATGGTTTGCTTTGCCTTATCAGTGATGGTATGTGCTGCTGCCCTATTGGCTGTGCTCTTTGTTGTGTCCCATGCTTCTTGCATTGTTTGTTTTGCTTTCTCACTTATGTTTTGTGCTGTTTGTGACACTTGATTTGCCATTTCTCCTGCCTTGTCTACTGCCCTGTGTGCCACCTGTCATTTTCTCCACAAAAATAATTTAGTAATATATTGTATGAATATATATGAAATGTGATAAAATTGAAGTTAAAAGGTAATTACATGTTCAGCTGTGGAATAAGACTTGTCTTGCTGGGTAGTATCATTCATGCTGTTAAAAACAGTTTCAGTTGTTTCTTGCCTCGTCATGCCATCAGTACCAGGTGCTGTGCCTTCTGCCTTATTATTATGGGGTGGTACCTAAAGTTTAACACCATCATTTGGTAATACTCAAAATATATAAATAAATCAACCAATATTGCTATATGTCATAACCTTATTATATAAAGAAAATTAAACTACGCACTGTAAATCTTGGATATATAGGTCTTCTTTCTTTTTTTATAGGTTAATAAAAGTTGAAATTCAAACTTTCGGC
>NC_029788.2:122806778-122811200 GCF_000816755.2 Arachis ipaensis
TAGTAGCACAAAAATTAACATTTTGTAATAAAAAAATTAATTATAAAAGAATAAAATGTCACTAATGTTTTATAATAAAAAATATTATTTTAATTATTAAAACACAAAGCGTCACCGACATTTTGTTAGAAAATATTATTTTAATTGTCAAAACACAAAACATCAATACATCAATGACATTTTGTAAATAACCATAATAGTATTTAACATATAGTTTAGTTCATTATAAAAAATTTCACACCTAATAATACAGTATAAAAAAAAAGTTTCAAACTTTCTAAGTTATAAAAATTTTGATAAACAAAAAATATATACATGAATAGTTATATAGACACGTACATAAATAAATATGAATATAAATTATTTATATTATTATGATATGAGTAAATTACTTGGATAGGCCTAGGGGTAACAGCTGCAAAAACCCTAGGGTTCCATACACGAGCCCTAGCAATGGTTGCACCAGCATGCCCAAACTTGGGAAGGGAGCTAACTAGGCTCTTAATTCTTCCTGCCATTGTTTCTTTTCTTTTTCTTCTTGTTTTTAATACGTTTAGTTTGTAACTTTGTATATGCAAGTTTTCTTTGCTTTAATTTGTTCTTTATCATTGTGAAAAATAATGTATATATAGTGTTCTATTATTCCTTAGCGATTTTGTCGGATACAAGAGAGTAATTAACGCTCAATAGTGGTAAGAAACACAGATGAAATAATGTTCCATATAAAAGGGTCTAAATGACCCGGTATTATAGCTAACTTAATCATTACATAAGAGGTCAACTTTCTTTTCCCTTTTAGGGGAAAATGTAAATTAAATATTTAATGAGTTAATTTATTTTTCTGTAAAGAAAAAATTTTGGATGGGATTATTGTTTAATGATATCTTATTACGTTGAGTGTTATTTAACTCGAAAAAGTTTAATATACCTAATATACTTCGAAAATAGTTTGACTTTTAGTGGATTGAAAACAATCTATGCCCATAAAAATTTACAAAAATATTATGTATATAAAAAATCAGCCACAAAATTAGTCATTAACGTAACACATTTTTTTTTATCTTTGTCTTCGTGTTCTTTCTTTTTCGCATTCTTCCTTCTTCCTCCTTTTTCGTCTTCGCATTCCTTCTTCTTCTCGTTCTTCCTTCTTTTTCGCCGCCCTCCAATCCTTCTTTTTCTTCGCGTGTTTTTTCTCAATCATCATTCTTTTATTGATGTTGTTGTTACTTTTTCTTTTCCTCATTTTAATTGAACTTCATTTGGATTCAAAAATGAATTTGATGTGTGTTTTGTTGATGATTGAGTCTTTTTGATTGCTTGTTCAAAATTGAACTAATTTCGGTTCATTTTTGATTTAATTAAGGTTCATTTGATACTACTGATAAGTATTGACCAAATTTTTTATTTTTTAAGTAATTTTAATTCATTTTTTAGTTTAATTGTGGTTCATTTGGATCCAGAAATAAATTGTATGTGTTTTGTTGATGATCGAATCTTTTTGACTGTTTGTTCAAAACTGAACTAATTTCGTTTCATTTGTATGTTAATTGAGGTTTATCTGATGCTGCTGATAAGTATTCACCAAATTTTTTATTCCTTAAGTGATTTCGGTTAATTTCTTACTTTATTTGAGGTTCATTTGAATCCAGAAATGAATTCGATGTGTTTTTGTTGATGATCGAGTCTTTTTGACTATTTGTTCAAAATTGAACTAATTGAATGGAATGAAGTGGAATCTAATGCAATTTAATAAAGTGATAATAAATAATTTCATTATTCCTTACTAAAAAATTTGGTCAATACTTATCAGAAGTATCAAGTGAACCTCAATTAGCACACAAATGAACTAAAATTAGTCCAGATTTGAACAAACAGTCAAAAAGACTCAATCATTAACAAAAAGATATCGAATTCATTTTTGGATCCAAAGGAACATCAATTAAACTAAGAAATAAACCGAAATTATTTAGGGAATAAAAAATTTGGTCAATACTTATCAACAGCATCAAGTGAACCTCAATTAACACATAAATGAACCAAAATAAACTAAAAAATGAGCTAAAATTATTTAATGATGGTATCAGAAAAAATTAAAACCAATAAAGATGTTTGTAAAATGTCGGTGTTATTGGTGATGACAATAACAAAAGAGAAATATAACGAAAAAGAAAAAGGAAAAGAAGAAGAAGACGCAACATTTGCTGTTTACATTAACGTGGGAAGTTGTTTACGTTTAAAAGTCAATTACGTAGTGCCTGGATATAAAAGAGGTTATAACAACTTGGTTAGTGAAATCACTTAGATACAAAGTATTATTGTTTTTTTTATATATATATATACTCTCTTAGTCTTTTGTTTGTTTTAAACTCAAGTCTCTCACCTTTTTAACTTGTTTTTTCATGGACACTATCAAATTTACTTAGTTTTGCTTACACTTGAGTTTTAGCAGTTTCACCTGTTCTCTGCAGTCTCGTTTACATCCTGAGTTTTCGTCTGCATTTTATTTTCGTAATTTTGTGTATACCCAAAATTTTTGCAATGGTTTCAAATTTACATTGTTTTTTTATTCCATTGTTTTTTAATAAGTTGTCGCTTGAATTTAAATGAGATATTATAATATATTTAAAATATTATATGTTAATATAGTATTTAAGCATATGTAATATTTATTTAGTTTGATATGATGCTGATTTGTTCATTATCACTAAACTATATCATTAACTTATAAATAAGTACTCACTGTACATTTCTGAATAATATCTGAATATCAAATTAAACTTGTTCCACAATTTGTTATTATGAATTCTTATAGTACTATTGTTGAGAGAGGAAGTGTGATGAGAAATATGGTGGATAAAGGGGGTGGGTGATGCCGTGATGGTGGCTCTGACGGTGTCAATAGTATGGTCACTGATAAGAATAAATGGTAGTTGTGGAACGGAAAAAAGGAGATGATGGTATCAATAAGAATTGAACTCTTAATTTTTCGGATCTAGATCTTTAATACCATGTGATGATACCACTCATTCAAAAAACTTCAACTTATGAAAAAAGGTAACACTAATGGTTATATCTCTAATACTCCCTAAATCTCTATTATACACATTGTACAAATATTTCATTGACTCCTCATACTTTCCCTAATCTCATATATGAATTTCAATTTAGTTTCAATTCACAAATGTCATCACTCTTCAATTCTCTCATCTCATACTTGAATCTCTTCATAATATCACTTTTATTTTTGAGTTTGCCTAAATTTTATATATGTTCTTTTTTTTTATTTGCTTTTTAATGATACCATTATTTGGGACTAATGTAGAGCATACAATTCGTTAATGAAAATAACTAAGGCCATCAATTTTAAGTTGGTATGTCATTGACACATAAGGAAAAATAATTTAAAATGCGATTATAAAATTAAAAACAATAAAATACTAAAATTAAAAGTGAAATAAAATATAAACACTGAACAAAAAATACTTTTCCCATTTATTGATATTCTCTCCTTTCATGAATATAGTATAATTTATTAAAAAAAATCTTAAGTTGAATCGTGTTAGAGAAAATTAATAGTCAAAATTAATCAATCTCTTATCTTAATTGTCTATTTTTACATTTTGTGTAGTTACAAATTTGGATAATATGAATAGTTTTGTGCAATTATATACTTTATGTATATTGGAAATGAATTTTTTTAATTGTTAAAAAAAATTAAAGGAGTAAAGTGTGATCTTTACCTCTTCATTATGTTATTCTCTTTTCTCAAGTTTTTTTTGTTTCACTTATAAATTAATAATGAAATTTATTCTTTCAATTATTAAAAAAAATTAAAAGGATCTATTCCACATGTATATTTACTAGACTATTATTAACAACAGAAAATTATACTATGTATTTAAAATGCATTAAAAAATTGATCATATATTTTCGAAATACAAAATCAATAATTCAAAAGTTAATGCAATATCCCAAAAAATAGCAAACTAAAAGGAAATGCTAACTCTTTTAGAGAAATCACTACTATCAATATACAATTTTTTTAAATTTGTTGTAATAGAGTCAAATAATTTTTTAAAATTCAAATATAAGATTAACCTCTTAAAATATTTTGAAATAATGCATTCAAAATATACAATAACTCTCATCAAGTGTCTCCACATTTATCAACGAAGAATTAATACATTATTCAAACAAATAGTCAATTAATTATTGACTCTTCATCTTTTATCTCTTAGAGTCAAATAATTCTATTTTAAATTAATACTTAACGAATTTATCTATTTTGTGTTTTAAGAACATATAATAAAATTATAAATTAAATTTCTTTTATTAAAAATATAAAAATTTAAATTTTAATATATTTATTTTATATTTATTAAATAAAAAAATTTAAAATTTTTTATTAATAGTAATTATTAA
>NC_029788.2:122811613-122813674 GCF_000816755.2 Arachis ipaensis
AAAAATAATAATAAAAAAATCGAATACAAATAAAAAATAGTCAAATTATAATATAATTTTTTTTACTATCTTTTTTTCAATTTTTAACTTCAATAAAATTGTTCAAAATAATTTTTGTCAATAAAATTATCTTTATTTTAAAAAATAAGTCACATAATTTAAGTATATATATAAAAGTGTAAAATAAAATAAATAAAATTAATAATTAAAAATAGAATAAAAAATAAAAAATATTTAAAAATTATATAATTATTAAATTTTATAATATTAATTATTTTTTTATTTAATAATTTTTTTTTGGGCAAAACCTACATATTTAGTAGTGTGGATTTGGCGAATTTTTTTTATTTGGTGGATTTTAAATTTTAATTCGCTTCGTTCTTTTTGACGAATTCGACGTGTGGGATCCATTTAGACACCACTAATTTATATGTACTAGCTAAGCTAGATCCAAAATTGAAAAAATGCACTCGATGATAACTTCAACGTGCATGTTAAACACTTCATTGGACTATGTAGCTAACGATCTACATACATATGAATCTCTCTACCTAGGTTTGTGCAGAATTCACATAGGAACATGCAAATGCACATATACATAGAACATTATAAACTATATATAAAGTATAAACGATTAAATCAAGACATTGACCACCGTATGTTCAGTTAATTAATTTAATATGTTGTATACTGTATAAATAATTATTGCTATGATGAACGTACATCAATGTCTCTCTGCCCATAGTATACTTCTAATTAAGAATTTATCTATTTTGTATTTTAAAAATATATGTTAAGATTATAAATTAAAATTTTTTTATTAAAAATATAAATTTAAATTTTAATGTATTTATTTTATATCTATTAAATAAAAAATTTAAAATTTTTTATTAATAGTAAATTTATTATGTGTCCTAATTAATCCTAAAACTTAAAAATAAAAATAGTCAAAATTATTTATCATTATAGTTTTCAAACTATGAACACAAATTAATTTCACAATTTACGATATTTTAAATTACATTATTAGAAATAAATTATTCGTCTCTTTAGTTTCTGTGGATTTAAACTTTCGATAAAAATGGTGTATATATATACCTATACACAACAATCATAATTCGTCAAGAGTGAAACAAAGAGAAAGAGAGTAAGAGAGATAGATAATTATTCAAACATCAATGACTTTTTGTGTTAGTAGAAATATTTTCATGCTATGGCTTCTTGTTCTTCTTGTTCAATTATTATTATGCAGCAGCGAATTGATGCCAAAAATACATGTGACTATCCAAAATTACATGGAAGGGCATGAAAGCTTGATAGTTCATTGCAAATCCAAAGAAGATGATCTTGGAGCGAGGCTTGTGAAGTATATGGATACATATGAGTTTGAATTCAGAGTTAATTTTTTTGGTGGCACACTTTTTTTTTGTAGCTTCCGATGGCCAGGTGCGTGTCATTGGTTCGAAATATATAATGAAGATAGAGATTGGAAAAAGTGTAAACAATGTATTTATAGAATATTTAAAAAAGGACCTTCTAGATGTGTACCAGATAATACAGATATTTGGTATCCATGGAATTCAGATGAATGTTAATTTTTTTTATTTTATATATTTTAGATGATGGATTTTCAAGAACACTACCAATTGTTCTTGTAATCATTAAAATAAATTCTGTTGAAATAATTTGACGTTGATGATGATATATGTGTTAGAAAATTTTATTTGTACCTTTAAAATAAAGCCAATAATGTTCTATATAAGTGCCTTGCTTGTCCTTTAATTATCAATTTATTTTACAAGCAAAATTTATTTGTCTCTTAATCTCTTTCTTGGTCTTGGTTTTAACTCGTGATGATTTCTCTCTTCTTCCTAAATTTCACCGTGTGAAATTTGATAATAATGTGTGTGGGAAAGTTTTAATTAAGAATATACGCACAAATTAGTTTTGAAAGAATCTTGAATTGAAAGCATTGGTTCTTAATAAACTTTTACTTTTTATAAATTCTCAAGAATTAAAACTTATTTGAGTATTAAGAGGATTAGATCTAAAAATTTAGTA
>NC_029788.2:122813699-122818483 GCF_000816755.2 Arachis ipaensis
ATCGTTGGGATCTATATTCCTTCATCCAACCATTAATTTGTTGAATTTAATTTTTATACACTAATTAGTGTAGAAAAGCTTTATTCGTGCATCCAATCATGCTACATCATAAAAAATAATTATTATTTTCATTAATCAGATGAATGGTTATCTAAAAACACACGTGTGATTGCACGATTTATATCACACAATTTACACTGTCAGTACATTAAAATTAAACTCTAATTTGTTTGTGCAGCAACTTTGGTAAAAAAACAAATGAGGCACCAAAGAAGAGTTAATACTCAATTTGATACTTGAACTTGCACGCGAGTCTCAATTTAGTTTTTGAAGTTTTAATTGCTTCTTTTTAGTTCCCAAACTTTGCAAATATGACTCATGTTAGTTCCTGGGATAATTTTCGACGTAGAAACGTTAAGTCGTTAACAGAACACTAGCATAGACAATTGGATACCATGTTGGACTTTGTAAAATGACGTCGTTTTTGTTTTGGCACTCAAATAACCCAAAAAAACATCGTAAGTGGTATTTATTAAAGCTTTTCCTCTCAAAACAAGTGACCCGACATTATTTTTGGATTATTTGAGCACCAAAACTAAAACGGCATTGTTTTACAAGTTTTAGCGTTACATTTGATTGTTCATGTTAGTACTTAATTAACGTTTTTGTACCAGAAATTATCTCAGGACTAATGTGAGTTATGTTTGTAAAATTTGTAGATTAAATAGAGACAATTAAAATTTTAAGGACTAAATTAAAACGTGTTGCAAATTGAGAAACCAAATTAAATCTATAGACATGAATTTCAAGGACTAAAAAATTTAGTCAAGCCTTTTAATAGGCTTCAAGCCAATAAGGCTTATTGGTCTACGTAGACATGAATTTCATCCTAAACAAATAATCGCTTCTTTCACTCAACAACTACGATTTTGGTTTCGATCTAGACATCGGATCTAATCTCCCCAAATCTGTCAACGATAAAAAAAAAAAACCCTATTCCTCTAACCCTTCTTACTCCACCACAACCCCTTCCTCTTCCCAACCGAGGAGGACCCAACAAGTCCTCATGGTCTCACAAGCCCATTTTCGTTCCTGCCACTCAGATTGGGTTGCCCGGTGGTCTCCCTTCCATGGTAAGTGACATCTTCGGCAAGTAATGGGCCACTGTCTTAACTTTGTCTTCTCTTCCCAATGCCAAAAACTACAGCACAACAACTAGAAACTACACCCAGAACTAGAATGCGAACACTATTGGAACTGGAAGGCGAACACTATTGGAACTGGAAGGCGAGCACCACATCCGGAACTGGAACTCGAGCATGACTGGATCTGGAAGGCGAGCACGGCCGGATCGATAAGGTGAGTGTGACAGGATGGGAGTTGGCTCCTCCATCAGCGTCGGAAGGCATGCTCGGACAGGGACAATGGCGTGTTGATGAGTAAGGTGGGGAGAAGGATATTGCTCCAGCATGGTCGGCACAATAGAAAAGTGGAGGACAGTGGCTGTGTTGATTAAGCAAGATTAATCGGTGTTTTATCAGGATTATTGTAATGATAATTGGTTTTTTTTAAAAAAAGAAAAGTAATTTTGCAGAAAACCACTGATGAAATCCTTCAACTCTGATTTGAATTCCTATTGCCCCCCTTTTTTGGGGGGTAACAATTACTTGCATTTTATGTGATTATGCAAGACAAACATTTATTCAATTGCCACAGCCCACAAGTACAATCATTTTATTCAGCCTTTCAATCTAAGAGTAACTGTCAGGTAAACAAGTTTAGGTAACTACATAGTGAGAATAAAACAGATACAAATTAGTGAAATAAAATAAAGAAATAAGAAAACCAACAAGGCAACAATAACCTTCACTCTTTCTACAAATCCAGAGAACATGCCAATCACACGTTCCCCATCCTTCAGCTGGATCCGACTGACTTCCAGAGCTTGACCCACTCTTCCATGGCTTCAGCGGCACGAGAGAACATAGGATCAACCTTCCCCAGTTTCTCCTTCACTGTCTTGGCCATCTCGAGCACACAAGCCTCGGCTGTAGTTGCTGATTGTGAGAACCTTACTGACTGAAAGAAAGGAACTACTTCCTCCATCAGTTTCACTCCTTCCCACTCTTTCTTTAAGCTCTCTATGGCATTGCCTCTTTCTGTTCTCCAGACATAGGGCAATCCGCTTTTCACACCAAGGGATAGGTGATCGCATATTACTTTCACACACATTCCGCTCCATATATCTTCCACAGTTTCCCACCTAAACTTTCCTTCACCGGCCAATTTCAAAGCCGGGACTAATGCCGGGCCAATTGCTTCACGGTTGAAGGCAATGTTGATACCACTCACCGGCAACATGGATCTCACCGGGACAGTCAGAACAGCATCCACATATCGCGTGTTCCTCTCTTTTGGCTTAAGGGCTTGTGTTGGTGCATCAAGGTCTGCTAGATTCAGCCATAGTCCACACGACAAAGCACAATCAACCCCAGTTCGCAGGCTAAATGGGTACCCACGAACAAAATCTGCACCCTTACAGAATGGATCATACAGTGTATTAAAGAAAAAAGGAGTTGCGGGTGTCTTAAGGTTCACAACATGCTGAGCCACGGGATCTACCATATTTCCTGCAGTGTCTTTTGCTGGGACACAATCATCATCGACACAGACAACATACTTCTTCCGTGAAACCAGAAAACCAAAGTATCTACATGAATATCCGGAGAAGAGAACGGCGGAAGAACCCACCACACGCTCAATATCAGATTTTGTATAGACATCCGCACTGAAGCCCGCAGGAATTTGGAGTTCCTCCTTGAGGTCAGGATCTTTCACTATTATCAGGTGGAAACGGGAGAATATTGGCTTCCACTCATTCAAGAAAGATTTAAGATCAGAGTGCAATGCGCCAATCACAATATCCACTTCATTTTCGTTGATAGTTACTTGAGCCATCTTCTGAGGTGCAGAATACAAATTCTCTCACAAAACTCAAGTGTTGTTTGCTGCCACGCCCGATGAATCAAATTTGAAGTGCAGTCAAGTGCAGACAATGGTTTAATGCTTTCTTAAAATTTCTCAGAGCACCCTGTAAAAAGTATTTAAGAGGGTCAGAAAAGAAACACTTGCCACCCCAGGATTAGTCACAAAATGTGTAAGATAAATTCTTAGAAAAACTCACTGGTAGGAAGCACAGGGGTCAGAATATGTTGTATATTCAGTGCCTGAACAAGTGAGAGGACTTCATCCTTACCGGTTGCTATAAACAATCTCAGAACTTTCTCAGTCAGTTTACCAGCTCTCAAAATTCTCTGCCCACAAAAATATCTAATGCAATCAAAATGCTAACAAAATGAAACTTCAGCAAACAATAAAAGATTTATATTCTATAAAGAGAACGAAATAATCAGAACCAAATTTACAATAGCCTGACTCTAAATTACGAATCATGATTGGCAGACTCCATTGATGGAAAAATCACAAAGAAGACTTGCTTCTTTATTGCAATAAATATCCAAGGTCAAGGCAACAACCAACAAGGAAATCTGAATTCAGAATGTAACGGGGTCGAAAAAGAATAAATCAGAATGTAAAGCAAATCTGACCCTGGGACTACTAACTGCTACACCTTATTCCACTAGTTGGGTTCGGTTACATGGATGAATTAATTGCACCCTATCATAAATCATAGGTTAAATCACATTGACTTCCCTTGAGATTAAGTGATATACACAAGATGCCCTCCCTTTGTAAGGGTATACATAAACTCTGTTGAAACTCACATTCAAATTATTATATAATATTCACCTGAATATGGCAAAATGTGACACACTGACACTAACCTCCCCACTAAAGAAGTAGTCACTGTAAAGTGCGAGGTATGTAATATCACCTAACCTCAGAGATGTGTAATTTACGATAAAATTCATGTGCATATACAAGATATTAACCCTCCAATGACCCATATATTAAAAATCAACTCAATTCAGAGTTTTAGGTACTAATAATGATAAACAAACTTTGCCAAACATTTGACGTAAACTTGCAGCTGCATATAAACCAAATTAACTAGCATCATGAGAAACTCACGAAAAAGAAAACCCTAACAAGAAGGACCTTGCAGCGGCAGCAAAAATCATGAGCAAGTTCAGATTTTTAGGGCAGATCAAAACACAACACACTAAAAAAACGATCAAAATAAGAATGGGGTGTTGTTGTTGTTACCTATGAATGAATGAATGAATTGAATAGCTAGGGTACGAAGTTTGAAATTGGAGAAGAAAGAGAGTAGAAATAGTGGAGGAAAACTCACGAGGAAGAGATCGAGGAGGATGTGATCAGGGATGACAGAGAGATCGGAGAAGTCGGAGAGATTAATGACCGCTGAGTCAATTGTGAGAGAGAGCAGTGTTGGCGGTGTTCTCATTCATTCAACTCTCTCCTTTTTCTTTCTTCCTTTCTTTCTCTCTTTCTCTTCAAACGAATAAATGAAAATTTTAATTAATTAATTAATTTTGAAATAATAATTAAATTAAACAATAATAGTAAATTCTAAGAATAAAAATGGTTGTGCTGGAGAGGAAGAGGAACCAGATCCTTGAATCTCTGAAGTTTCCGCCCTTGGATTGGCCTTTTGCCTTTGCTCTCTTTTGTGGATGGATAACTCATTTCAGACATTATAACATTCACAACAGTCAACCCCTCGTTCTGCCCGCTTTTCTTAATAACTCTTAAACAAAGTAATTGATATTTTAATTATTTAAGAGAGAGAGAAATTTTTT
>NC_029788.2:122818642-122827164 GCF_000816755.2 Arachis ipaensis
TATTAAATTGTTCTTTTATTAATTTATATGTGTAAATTTTAAAAAATATAAATATAAATTATATTAATTTATTAATATAAATTTTATTAATTTATGTGTATAAAATTTTAGTAAATATAGATATAAATTATATATTTATGTGCAAAACATTTATAAATATGAATACGAATTGTAATGTAACCCTCAAACATTGAATAAAGCCGAGTTATATTTCGGTTAGCCTATACAAAACCGAAACGATAAGATTTCCTAACGTATCCAAATCTTTTTCAAAGATCTCGCCCGCACGTGTTTACATCGGTCACGAAAATCTCGACACTTACTAACGAACAAATAAACCTGAAACACATAAATAAGACTAATGGGCGACCATAGGATTTATTCAACAACAACAACGCACTACTATACAAACGATTTGTATCCCGAACACTTTCTCCTTTTATAATTCTTTACTGACTTGATCGTCGGAGTCCTTTTTGCAGGTACTACGCTCGGGTCCGAGTTCACGAGGATATCCCCGATTCGGCTAGAGTCATTGAGCACACCACGATCAAGGAGGAGCCGACGTATAGCTCGAAAGGAGTATCCTTGCAAGAACATTTGACGCCCACCGTGGGGCCGGAAAGTTTAACTTCACCCCCATCCCGATATTTTAATTTTTATAACCTATCCATATCTGCTTTGTACCCCTTTTTCTTTGCAGAAAAGGAAGCATGACTGATCACTCGGAGACCCAGCAACCCCCCGAACCAATACCGATCTCATGGCCGCTAACGCCGCCCTCCTAGCAGAAAATCAGTGGATGGCCGAACTGTTAGTAGCAATACAAAATAACGGAGAACGGAAAGTTGACAACAAAAAAACAAACACTGATCAACACGAAGAGCATTAGTCAGAGTACAACGCAAAGACAGGGGAAACACCCCCCAAAACTGGAAGACGACGAACCAACCCGTTTTTCGAGGAGATAATGAATTTCAAAATACCTAAGAATTTTATACTCCCTATGACCCTAACACCATATAAGGGGATCGGAGATCCTAAAGTTTATGTCACGAAATTCAAGTCTACGATGTTCCTCAATAGTGACTCCGATCCCATCCTGTGCCGATCTTTTTCAACTTTTTTAGATGGAGCTGCTTTATTATGGTTTTCTAATTTGCCTGCAGGATCCATAACCAGCTTTGATGAGTTCGCCAAAATGTTCATCAATCATTTTGCAGCATCCAAAATCTATATGAGGGACTCAGACTACCTCAGCACAATTAAACAAGGGCAGCATGAAAGCCTAAAGGATTACATGACACGCTTCACAACGGCAGCGATGGAAATTCCCGACCTTAATCCAGAAGTACAGCTGCATGCTATCAAGAGCAGTCTCCGACCTGAAAAATTCCAAGAAGCTATAGCTGTGGCAAAACCGAAAACATTAGAAGAGTTCCAACCTCAGCCGCCCATATCAGTTTCAATACTGACGACTTTAAGTCACAGACGCCAAATTCAGACGACCTAGTAGTGATCTCGGTTCACATGGAAGAACTAACCGTAAAAAAGGTCCTGCTCGATCCAGGGAGCAATGCTAATGTCTTATTCTACTCCACATTCAAAAAGATGCAGCTATGCGACAAGGCATTGCAACCATCGGGAGGAGAATTGGCAGGGTTCTCAGGTGAAAGAGTCCCTATATCAGGTTATGTATGGTTAAGAACAACATTGGGAGAGCCCCCAGATTCCAAAACACTAGACATCCAGTTCCTGGTAGTCGATTGTGTTAGTCCTTACAATATTATCTTAGGGCGTCGGTCCCTTAACTCTTTTGGAGCTATTGTCTCTACCATTCATCTATGTGTCAAGTTTCCTCTGCAGGATAACACAGTGGCGACGGTGCATGCCGACTATAAGGAAGCCAGACAATGCTACAACGCGAGTTTGAAGAAAATCACGAAGGAAACCATTCCGAGAATCCATTCCGTTTACAACTCGGAAAGCATTCCCACCTTGGCCGGAATGGACCTTAGGGACAACAACAGTCACCCCTCCCCAACGGACGACCTAGAAAAGGTACAATTGGGTGAAATAAATCAATATACTAACATCAGTTCGGCTTTCTCTGCAGGAACAAGATAAAACTTGGAAGGCATATTGAAGGCCAATGCCGACCTGTTTGCCTGGACCCCTGCTGACATGCCAGGGATCGACCCGAATTTCATAAGCAAAAAACTAGCAGTCAACCCTAATGCCCGAATTATAAGGCAAAAGAAACGTAACTGGGCACAGAAAGAAGAAATGCAGCAGCGGCAGAATCATAGAAATTACTTGATGCAGGTTTTATCCGAGAAATCCGATTTTTCTCATGGCTAGAAAACGTCGTTATGGTCAGAAAAAGCTCGGAAAAATGGCGGATGTGTGTCGATTTCACAGATCTAAAGAAGGCTTGCCCGAAGGATTCCTACCCGCTACCGAACATTGACAGACTAGTAGACGACACCTCTGGATACCAAGTGCTGAGTTTTATGGATGCATACTCTGGATACCACCAGATACAAATGCACCCAGATGACGAGGATAAGACAGTGTTTGTTACCGACCAAGGTAATTTCTGCTATAAGGTAATGCCTTTCGGACTAAAAAATGCAGGAGTAACTTATCAGAGACTGATGAACAAAATTTTTAAAAATCAAATCGGACAAAATATTGAGATACATGTTGATGATATGGTCGTCAAGTCTAGTTCAGAAAAATAACACGAAGCCGATCTTCAGGAGATTTTTCAGCAATTCCGAGCTTACAATATGAGACTAAACCCAAAGAAGTGCGCATTTGGCGTACAGAAAGGCAAATTTCTCGGATTTTTGCTCACAAACCGAGGTATATAAGCGAACCCTGACAAATGTCAAGCAGTCCTAAACATGCAGTCACAAAAAACGATCAAGGAAGTACAACGACTCACAGGTTGCTTAGCTGCCCTATCCAGGTTCTTACCAGCCGCAGCAACCAGATCCTATCATTTCTTCAAAACCATGAAGAAGTCGGATAAGTTCGTTTGGACAGAAGATTGTGAAAAAGCCTTCTCCGAATTCAAACATATCTTGGGGTCACCACCCATACTCAAGAAACTGGAACAAGGTAAACCACTCTTCGTATTCCTTTCAATTTCCACTAACACTATCAGTTCTATGCTTGTAACAGAAGCAGGGAAAGAACAACACCCGGTGTACTTTGTAAGCAAAGTTTTACAAAACATCGAGACAAGATACCTGATGATAGAAAAATTGGCATTCGATCTAGTAATCACTGCTCGGCAGTTGAGGCACTACTTTCAAACACACCCAATTATATTTCGGATAGGTCATCCTTTACAACAAATATTATCGAAGCCGGACCTAGCGGGACGATTAACGAAATGGGCAATCGAGCTCTCTGAATTTGACATATCATATCAATCGCGAGGATCACCTAAAGCACAAGCATTGGCCGACTTCATTTCGGAATTCACAGATAAAGAGGATCACATCAAAACATGGGAATTATACGTGGACGGAGCATCAAACGAAAATGGATGTGGAGCAGGAATTCTCCTGAAGGACGATAATGGAGTCCAAGCCGAACAGTCAATCAAATTTCTTTTTGAAACAACCAACAACCAGGCCGAGTATGAAGCTCTACTAGCAGGCCTAAGGTTAGCCAAAGAAGTAGGGATCTCCAGCTTAAAAGTACACTGTGACTCCCTTCTCGTGGTACAATAGGTAAACAGTCAATTTCAGGTACGAGATCCACTCCTAGAAAAATATTTGAACTCAGTCAAAACCCTAATGGAATTTTTTCAAAGTTTTGAAATACTGCATATACCTAGAGAACAAAACTGCAGAGCCGACATCTTATCCAAATTAGCCACACATAGGATAACCGATCAAACAGAAACATTGAATCACATTACATTAACAACACTAAGTTTAGATATCAAACCTATTCTAAGCATGTCACAGGAGGAAGATTGGCAAAGCCCATTCATTCGCTATCTAAAATTTGGGGAGATACCACAAGACAAAAAACCGAGGTCATTCAGATACAAGGCAAACCACTATACTATAATCGGAGCAGACCTATACAGGCGAGGTATTTCCAGACCTCAACTGAAATGCCTAAGCCAAGCGAAAGCCGAAGCTGCCTTGGACGAGGTACACGGCGGGGTCTGCGGACATCATACAGGAAGCAGGAGTCTGGCCACAAAAATACACCGAGCAGGATACTATTGGCCGACACTGAGAAACGACTGCAAAGGCAAAGTACAAAGATGCGATGCATGTAAAAAATGTGTGCCTCTAATACACAACCCGGCCGAGCTATTACACACTTCAGACGTCAGCTGGCCATTTCACAAATGAGGGATGGACATACTGGGACCATTTCCATTTTCAACAGGGCAGGTAAAATTCCTTTTGGTAGCTATTGATTATTTCACAAAATGGATCGAAGCACAACCTCTTGCGAAAATCACAGCAGAAAAGGTACAAAATTTCATTTGGAAATCAATTATATGTAGATTCGGTTTACTCAAAGAAATCATATCCGATAATGGCAGACAATTCACATATAAGAAAATTGCTTCATATTTAACCGACCTACATATCAAACATCATTTTTCCTCCGTCGAACACCCACAAACCAACGGGCTCGCGGAGGCGATAACAAGGTTATTTTGCAGGCCTTAAAAAAGAAATTAACAGATGCTAAAGGATGCTAGGCCGAGCTTATACCAGAGGTGCTATGGAGTTATAACACAACACCTCAGACCACAACAAACGAAAACCCGTTCCGGCTGGTCTATGGGGCAGACTGTATGATACCTGTTAAGATCAGCCAAGAGTCGACTCGAACTGAGTACTTCAACGAACAACATAACCCGGAAGCCAGATTGGCCGAACTTGACCTAATAACTGAAGAACGAAGCCTAGCCGAACTAAGACAAAAAGCCATGCAGACAGCAATGCAAAAGCAATATGACAAGAAAGTACGACCAAGAGCCTTCAAAGAGGGAGACTTGGTACTAAGGCAAATGGAAGAAGTTCGGAAACCACCAGGATGGGAAACTAGGTGCTAATTGGGAGGGCCCTTTCTGCGTCTCTAAAGTCATCGAAAAAGGAGCATATTCTCTCGAAACACTAGAAGGAACAACTCTTCCCAACACTTGGAACATTTCGTCTTTAAAAATGTATTACAGTTGAATCTCTATTGTATATGTGAACTGGCCATGTACTCTTTTTCCTGATCATGAGGTTTTATCCCTAAGGAGGGTTTTACTCGGACAGGTTTTAACGAGGCCGATCACTTCACGCTCCCTTAAAAGGAATTCAAAACTATATACAAATGAATATACCAATCTTTACGCAAATTATTCATACTTTATTCTTGCCAAATAAATAGCATCGAACCAACAAGGCAACGTTTGGAATCACTCTATATCACCAACATCGAAACCAACTTCACAGGCTGGATCAAATGAAACAAACGATTCCAAAAGTCGCTCAAACAAAAAGTGAGGATTTTAACACATCCAACTATCTAAACAGATATATCAAATATCATTAAACTAACCAGCACATCAAAAACTGGAAGCAAAACATTGATCAAAGTTCAAACCGACACTGAAGGTCAGATAAAACAACATTCTAAGTACTCTGAATAATTTCGGAAAAAGCAAAACAGTTTCAAAATAATTACAAACAAGAAAAATATCCTAGGAAGGGGGAGGAGCATTCTCAGCATGCTCCTCATCGGCCTCAATTTCTGCAAGTTCACCATTAATCACCACTTTGGTCACATCAAGCTTCTCCACAGCAAAATTAAGAGAAAACAATTGAACCTGACTGACAGCACGGTCAAACCCTACGAAAAATATTTCGAGCACTTCCTCCTCTAGCTCGTGGATCCGAGAGGTGATTTCTCCTTTATTCTTATCATTCTCTTTAATTTCAGCCTACAAGAGACGAATCTGGTCCTGCAACCTTGAAACTTCTTCTTCTCCACTCTTTACCTTTCCGGTCAAATCAATGATCACTTCGTCCCTCTCCCTCAAAGACTGCTCTAGCCTAACCACCTTATCTACAGCGATTTGTTGCTCCGAAGCCAGCAACTCAGTAGTATGCTCGACACATAACAAACGGGAAGCAACAACCTAAAAGACAAAACAAAAAGCAGCATCAGCGCATCTCAAGTTCAAATACAATAAAAACAGGTACTGTTCGTAAAAAGATTACCTGGACAAACTTTCCCATTGCCTCAATACAGTATGCCGGGTCAAACCCATATCCCCAGGATATTGGGAAACACGGTCAGAAAGCTCGGAGATAAGGTACTGGTCACTCTAGACGGAATGAGGATTAGCCTCATCAATGTAACCGTGAAGCTTTCTTTGTCTCTCAAAAACAGACTTGCCAGTAAAATCCCCTTCAGAAAGAACTTCGAGCGACTTCTCAGAGTCAAGTTTTCTCCTTTTTGGAGAAAGAGGGAGCTGGGCAGAAGAATACGCCACGTCCCCACCCCATTCCCTTGCCATACCTGATACGCTACCAGCCTTATCACCTTTCTTTTTCAAAAACGATTGAAGGTGGAAAGTACTCAAATTCGGAACCCTTCCACCTGCAACATGCAAATTTCAAATAAAAAATCATTCACACTAAACAAAGGCAAATAAACAAGTACTTAATACCTATATATGCTTCCAACCCTTCCCTATCATTTCCTTCATCATACTTAAGCAATTTTGGAATAGACAAACATTCACCCTCCGCAAAACACTCAATTAAAAAATTCAGAAATATATTCTCTTCCTCACTCCTCTCAACAGAATCCAAAATCTGCATTGGCTTCGGACACCAATACAATGAAAATATTTCAACAAGTTTGTCATCCAAGTAAAACGGATATTCAGTCTCACAAGAACGAACCTTCACAAACATGGCTTTGAATTTTTTAAAAGATGATTTGTAAAGAAGAAAAATAGAGCGGCCCAGATAGCTACTCAGAAAAACCCACAACCCTTTTCGAACCCCTTTTGATTGAAACAGTGAAAAGAAAACATTCAATGAAGACGAAAAACTCAGAAAGTTCATCAAACATTGAAAAGCCTTAAAAAATACCCAAGAATTGGGATGTAACTGGGATGGAGCACAGTTGAGTTGGGTCAAAACATTACACTCGAAATCAGTAAAAGAAAATCTCAGAAAAAGCTCGGAAAAACACGGAGTATACATGTAGAAATAACTCCAGTCACCCCTCCTTTCACAAACCTTCTCATCACTATTGCAAGGCACTAATTTGACACCTATGCCAGATCCCTCTTTTGACAACTTCAAAGACCTAACTTCACGAAGAGACTCCTCATCACAATAAAAAGAAACGCGGGTCTTAATGTCTACGTGTACCCACTGGTAGGGATTCTCACTTTTCACCTCTACTACCTTTTTCTTTTCCTTTTCTCCCTCTTTTCCTCTCTCTCTCTAACCATTGTGGAGACGAAACGACAAAAAAGAAAAACAGGAAGACTAACCTTTCGCAGTCATGTTTCGCTCACTTAAGCAAAGACCACCGGGATAAAAACTTCGTGCAGTTTTCCAAGGGAAAAACTGTAATAAAGGAGCACAATAACCCACTCACTAAGTGGGTAACTCAAAAAGCGTAACTGTTCACATACCAAGGCGATTTCCAAGGCCCAAACCCAAGTGAAAAGATAACGGTTTCCCAAGAAAATTTATTACATGGATTTATGTGGAAGATAAATAAAATGCCCAAGCTTGAAAGAACTATCACACGTTGAGCTTGGGGGCTGGGGTTATTAACAAAAATCGAGGTATAACCACATTCTAAAGCTCAACTTGCTAAAACATGAAAATCGCAAGTCAAGCTTGGGGGCTATGTAACGTAACCCTCAAACATAGGATAAAGCCGAGTTATACCTTGGTCAGCCTATACCAAACCAAAACGATAAGGTCTCCCAACGTATCCAAATATTTTCCAAAGATCTCGCCCGCACGTGTTTACATCGGTCACAAAAATCTCGGCACTTACCGATGAACAAATCAACCCGAAACACATTATAAATAAGACTAATGGGTGACCATAGGATTCATTCAGCAACAACGCACTACTATACAAACGACTTGTATTCCGAACACTTTCTCCTTTTATAATTCTTTACTGACTTGAGTGTCGGAGTCCTTTTTGCAGGTACCACGCTCGGGTCCGAGTTCACGAGGATATCCCCGATTCGGCTACAGTCATTAAGCACACCACGATCAACGAGGAGCCGACGTATAGCTCGGAAGGAGTATCCTTGCAAGAACACAAATTATTACTAATTAAATACTGGTAAAAAATGATAATATATGTTGACAATGTAATATTATTATAGAGGAATATTAGAGGGCAATGTCATTAATGTTTAAAAGCATGAGATAAAATATGTGATTAAATTACTGGATTAAAAAAATTAAATTTAAAAATTGAGTTTATAACTAAATGAT
>NC_029788.2:122827205-122856349 GCF_000816755.2 Arachis ipaensis
ATTAATAACTAAGTGATGATAGAAAATAAAAAATTTTGAAAATTTTTTAATATTTTTTATTATTTAATTATAAATAATGTTGTATATACAAGTGTTTTTAGTAGTTAAGTTAGTACGAATCCAGCAAAAGAAAATGCATGCCTCTATTGCGTGATTCTTTATCTCTGTAATTTTTCAACACATAATATAAATGTTGTTATGAAACACGTAAATTTTTATACACTGTACAAATTTTACACAGTATATAAATTTATAGATACAACATATAATATAAAAATTTATTTGATATAACATAAAAAAAAGAATATGGAAGATGAAGAGAAGGAAAAAATGAAGAAGAAGATAGTGGTGGTGGTGGTAGTAGTAGTGGTGGCGGTGACAAAGACAACGACAACGACGACATCGGCAGTAACAACAACATTTAAAAAAGAAGTGACGCAACAAACAAAGATAACAAAGGAAAGAGAAAAGGAGGAAGAAGAAGCATATCCAACGTGGCGATTTAGTTGAAGACTTAGTTTAAAAAACGTACGCGTAGTTTTGTTGTTTAATTATATTCTTTGTTTCAAATGATCATTAATTAAGATAAAAAAAAATTTATATAGTCTTATATAATTAGATATACGTATAAAATTATGTTACAGTATATTAAAATTAAATTCTAAAAAATAATATACTAAAGTATAAATATTTAAAAATATATACATTGATAAAAAATAGATTTAATTTATTTATGTAAAAATATTCAATCTGTCCTCATTTCTATTCTTTTACTATTTTTTTTAATATAAACTATTGATAATTTGTATTACGACTAAATTTGGACTTTAAATTTCAGATAAAATGCGATATTAAACCAAATGAAAGAGAAAATTACATGATTCTACTAAAACCAAAAATATTACCTGAATTACCCAAAACGTTTTTTTAGAGAAAAGAAAAGAATAGAAAATTTGTTTTACAAATAGCTCACTCATATTGTACTTGTCACTCCCACGGCCACGGTTTCAAAGTCCTCTTCACTTTCTCTAAGTCCGAAGCCGATAGAAAAATTTGTGTTCTAAATAGCCCACTCGTATATTTGAACTTGTCACTCCCATGACCACACAGAATCCTCTTCACTTTCTTTGAGTCCAAAACCGATAGGAAGTTAAAGTCGATGAGGTAAGTTCCAATAGAGCTACGCTCCGACTATTCCTACAATTTTTTCTTATAGGTTCCTCTTTGAACTCTCCATCGTTAACCACTCAAAACCGCCACAGAAACTATCACGCTCTCTATTGCAACCCTCAACCCTTCAACCCCATTCAACCACTCCCCAGATTACACTCTCCACCGTATTCTCAACTGTCACTCTCTCCACCCCATCTACATTCTCACTACTATCCAAATCCAATCCCTATTCCTCTTCCTCCACCTACAGACCCCTTTGCGTGGTCAGCATCGACGCCGCTCAGCTCTTCGGCTACGAGTCAAAGCTCGCCAAGGAGTTCACTGTCTCCCAACACCTTAAGATCGCAATTGTCGGCTTCGGCAACTTCGGCTAGTTCCTTTTCGCCATATTAGTCCGCCAGGGCCACACCGTCCTCACCCACTCCCGCTCCGACCACTCCACCATAGCCAGAAAGCTTGGTGTATTGTTCTTCCAAAACCCCGACGACCTATGCGAGGAGCATTCCGAAGTGATTCTCTTCTGCTCCTCCATAATCTCAACGGAGCGTGTGCTCCTCACGCTCCCTCTCCAGCGACTCAAGCGCAGCACTCTCTTCGTTGACGTCCTCTCCGTAAAAGAATTCTCCAAGAAGCTCCTCCCCTCCGATTTCGATGTCTTCTGCACTCACCCGATGTTCGGACCTAAGTTTGCAAGTAACGGATGCACCAACCTCCCATTCGCCTTTGAGAAGGTTTGAATCCTCGACGAGGAACACCGTGTTTCTCGCTTTGAGAAGTTTCTCAATGCGGTTGTCAGAGAAGGTTGTAGGATGGTGGAGATGAGTTGTGAGGATCACAACCGTTACGCCACTGGTTCGTAGTTAATTACTCATACCATTGGATGGATTCTTGAATGATTGAAGCTGGAGTCGACGCCCATTAATTCGAAAGGATACGAGAGTTTGTTGGGATTGGTGGAGAACACTGCTAGGAATAGCTTTGATTTGTACTATGGTTTGTTCATGTTTAATAAGAATTCTTTGGAGAAGCTTGATTTGGCGTTTGAGGATCTCAGGAAGCAGCTCATTGCACGGTTACATCAAGTGGTGAGGAATTAGTTGATGGAGAACGGTGAAAGGTTGTAGCAGCTGGATGGAAGTAACAGCCATGCACTGCTCCGGCGGGCTCGTAATGGATCTGCATTGCTGTATTCCAGGTATTTGATATTTGAAACTTGAAAAAATCTCAGAGGTTTTTGCTACATTGTGTGAATATTTGCTATTGATGTTTTAGAGAGTGTTCGTGTTTGTTGAGATTGAGAGCAAGCAACTTAATCATTTTGAATTCGGAAGATGTTGTTCTTATAATGGAAAAAGGGTTATTACATGATAATGATTAATGAGTAATGATGCAAATAATGCAGATCCAATGATGTTGCTCAGCTAAGTAGTTCCGCTTCAAACAATTCTAACCAGTTTGATGAGAACACAAAGCTCAAGATTGCAATAGTTGGTTTTGAAAACTTTCCTATCTTCTTTGCAAAAACTATAGTTAGTCAAGGTCATGAAGTTTTGGCGTATTCTAGATCAGACTACTCTGATGTGGCTTGAGACTTGGGGGTTTCGCATTTCAGCGATGCAGATGATCTTTGTGAGCAACATCCATAAGTGATTTTATTCTGCACTTCCATCCTTTCGACCGTAAAGTTCTTAAATCATTACCTTTCCAAAGGTTGAAGAGAAGTACATTGTTTGTTGATGTATTATCCGTCAAAGAGTTTCTTAGAAACCTCTTCCTTCATCACTTGCCTCTTGATTTTGATGTTTTCTGCACACATCCCAAGTTTGGGCCGGAGAGTGAAAAGAATGGGTGAAAAAATCTTCCTCTTGTTTATGACAAAGTTAGAATTGGGAACGAAGAATCAACAATATTGCGATTTTATCGGTTTCTCGACATTTTTGCTAGTGAAGGATGCTGAATAGTTGAAATGTCTTGTGCTGCACATAATTGGCATGCAGCTGGATCCCAATTTGTTGCACACACAACAAGAAGACTTTTAGAAAAACTAGGGTTAGAAAAAACACCAATCAACACAAAGGGTTACGAAACTTTATTGAGTTTGGTGGAAAATACCGTGGGGGATAGTTTTGATCTGTACTATGGTTTATTCCTAAATAATTTAAATGCCATGGAGCAACTAGAAAGATTCCATTTGGCTTTTGAATCATTGAAGAAGCAGCTTTTCAGCCGATTGCATAATATCCACCAAAAGCAGCTATTTGAAAATGAAGAACAGATCCTTGCTTTGCCAAAGAGGTCTATACTGCCTGAGAAATCTGAGGACAGTGATGCGTCATAACCTCTTTCAAAAACTATAGACACCAAATGAATTTATGCCAAAGATTTCCATCTCATTGGTTAGCATTGTAGACCGCATAGTAGATTTCCTTTCGTAGCGTCGACTCTAGCATCAATCCTTCAAGAATCCTTCCAACGGTATGAGTAATTAACTGCGAACTGGCAGCGTAACGGTCGTGATCCTCGCAACTCATCTCCACCATCCCGCAACCTTCTCTAACAAACGCATTGAGAAACTTCTCATAGCGAGAAACACGGTGCTCTTCGTCGAGGATTCGATCCTTCTCAAAGACGAATGGGAGGCCGGTCCATCCGTCACTTGCAGACTTAGGTCCGAACATCGGGTGAGTGTAGAGGATGTCAAAATCGGAGGGGAGGAGCTCAAGGAGGAGCTTCTTGGGGAATTCTTTGACGGAGAGGACGTCAACGAAGGGAGTGTTGCGCTTGAGGCGCTGGAGAGGGAGCATGAGGAGCACGCGCTCCGTTGAGATTATGGAGGAGCAGAGGAGGATCACTTCAGGATGCTCCTCGCATAGGTCGTTGGGGTTTTGGAAGAATAATACGCCAAGCTTTCTGGCTTTGGCGGAGTGGTCGGAGCGGGAGTGGGCGAGGATGGTGTGGCTCTGGCGGACTAATGTGGCAGCAAGGAACTGGCCGAAGTTGCCGAAGCTGACAATTGCGATCTTAAGGTGATGGGAGACAGTGAACTCCTTGGCGAGATTTGACTCGTAGTCGAAGAGATGAGCGGCATCGATGGCGCGCACGCATAGGGGTTTGTAGGTGGAGGAAGAGGAATAGGGATTGGATTTGGATAGTAGTGAGAATGTGGATGGGAGGAGAGAGTAACGGTTGAGAATACGGCAGACAATGTAATCTGGGGAGTGGTTGAATGGGGTTGAAGGGTTGAGAGTTGCAATGGAGAGCATAATGGTTTCCGTGGCCTTTATGAGTGGTTAGCGGTGGAGAGTTCAAAGAGGAACCTATAAGAAAAAATTGTAGGAATAGCTGGAGCGCAGCTCTATCGGAACTTACCTCATCGACTTTAACTTCCTATTGGTTTTGAACTCAGAGAAAAAGAAGAGGAATCTGCGTGGCCGTGGGAGTGACAAGTTCAGACATAGTTTAGTAAAGCTTTTACTTTTTAAAAGTAGCTTATAAAAGTTAACTTTTAAAAGATGGCTTTTTAAAAGTTGTAGCATTTATGTTTGGTAAATCAAATAAAAAATAGCTTTTAATAAACATAAGCAACATCAATTGTGTTTGGTAAAATAGCTTTTAAAATTTAAAAATACTATAATAGACATAAATGTAAGCATTAAATTTGAAAATTAGTTAACATATGAGGTTATATTAGAGTTTTAAATTTTGAAAAGTACAAGCCAACTTTGAAAAGCTCTATCTTAGGTGCTTTCAAAAGTAACTCAATCTTTTAAAAGCTGCAAGCACAAGCACATTATCTTTTTGATTTACCAAACACAAAATGAGGAGCTTGACCTTTTAAAAAGCACAAGCACCTCTGTAAAAAGTTTTACCAAACCAAACCTCAATATATGAGTAGGCTATTTATAAGACAAATTTTTCTATCAACTTTGGATTCAAAAAAAGTGAAGAGGACTCTGAAACTATGGCCATGGGAGGGACAAGTACAATATATGAGGGGACTATTTATAAGAAAAATTTTCTATATTGAAGAGTATCTTAAAAAAATAATTTAATTATTAATTTTTTTAAAAAATATTTTGATAAAAATAGAATTTAATTAATAAAAAATAATTTATTAAAGAGTATTTTGGTAAGAAAAATTTAATGACAAAAAATAAAATTTTTGTTAAAGATTATTTTTGTAAAAAATAATTTTTTTTTGAAAAATGAATAAAGTTAACATTAGTTAACACAAAAAATTTAAAATAGATTAAAGAAGAAGTTTTTTAAAAGTTATAAGAGAGGAGAATGTACATTTTACAAATAGAGAAAAAAAAAGTGTCATTTTAACATCTCTTAAAAAAATGAAATTTTCTCTACTTTTTATTATTTAATTATAAGTAATGTTATATATACAAGCGTTTTTAGTAATTAAGTTAGTATGAATCTAACAAAAGAAAATACATATTTTTATTAGATGGTTCTTTATCTATAAACTTCTTCAACACATAATATAAATGTTGTTATAGAGCACGAAAATTTTTATACACCAAACAAATTTTATGCATAGCACATAAACTTATAAATACAACACATAGTATAAAAGTTTATTTGATATAACACAAAAAAATTTCTTGTGCACTAATTTTTTTGTACTCTTCTATACTAAAATTTTTTGTATTATGTATCAAAATTTTTATACTTAATATTTTTGCTGAATATATATAAGAGAAGGAGGAAAAGAAGAAGACGATAACAATGACAATAGTAATAAAGGAGGATATGAAGGATGAGAAGAAGGAGAAGAAGAAGACGATAACAATGACAATAGTAATAAAGGAGGATATGGAGGATGAGGAGGAGGAAAAATGAAGAAGAAAATAGCAGTGGTGGTGGTAGTAATAATGACAACGATAATGAGGACGACGACAGTAACAACGACATTAAACCAAGAAGTGCGCAAAAAATAAATATAACAAAAGAAAAAAAGTAAGGAAAAAGAAGCATCCCAACTTAACAAACTTAGTTGAAGACTTAATTTAAAAAATGCACACATAGTTTTATTGTTTAATTATATTCTTTGTTTCAAATGATCATTAATTAAGATAAAAATATTTTTTTACATAGTCTTGAAAGACAACGAGGCCCTTGACAAAAAAAAAATTCAACCCGGTCTCTGACAATTACTTTGAAAGGACAACGAGACTAAAAAAAAAAAACCACTCAATCCGATTCCTGATATTTTTTTTGGGACTAATTAGCTCCTGTGCCAAAAAAAATAACATTAACTTTTTTTTGGCACAAAAACCTCGTTGTCCTTTCGAAATAATTGTCGGTGCCGGATTGGATTTTTTTTGTCAAGGACCTTGTTGTCTTTCGAGGTAATTGTCAGGGGTCGTTGTTTTGGATTTTCTTCTTTTTTTTATGTAAACTCTTGATAATTTGTATTACGACTAAATTTGGATTTTAAATTTTAATCCGCTTAGATTTGTTTTATTAAAAGAATTTTAATTATAAAAAATAATTAATTAAAGTTAATAGTATTTAAAAATTAAAATTATATTTGATAAAATTATTTAAATATTTAAATTAAAAATTATATTTAAATCTTTAACCTTTTTAAAATATGAACACTTAGATTTTTTTTTATCCATTTGGACTTATAAAACATAACGAAAAAGTACGATGTAGATATTATTTTGTAGAGATAATTGTTGCGATGTCCTACATAAATGGTATAAAAAAATAACAGAATAAAAAAATTCTTCAATCCTCAAACGATATCATTTAGGCCTTAACCCTAATCTTTCAAATTTAGAGGAAGAGTAAATAAAAAGGGACTTTAATTCTTCTCATGGCCACCGATAATGTATCTTCAAACTCAAGAAAAAGTGGAGATAAAAAAAGATAAGAACGGCTCGCTGCGAGCTCTAACCCTAATGCAGAGTACGCTATCATTCATCATAAGTTGCAATTTATAAATCAAACCCTAAACAATACAATCTCAAAATCAACTCATATTACAATATGCTATATCAATCCATTTTTCAAATGCCTGCACTCACTAAAACCCTTTTACGTAAAACGAATTCACAATGCAAACCAAATTTATCATCGTAGACGAAGTCACGAAGACATGTACTAAGTCAACAAAAAAAATTGGACTTTTTTTTTAGGAAAAAACAGAATGAGTATGATTTTTTATCTTTATTTAGAGTTTTGTGTGATTGTGTTAATGTGTTATAAATTTTATAAAAATATAGAAAATTAAAGGGACAAACTTAAGAGAGTGTTTAGACTCAAATAACATCATTTGAGGATTGAAATCTTTTTTGTGCCGTTACCTTTTTATACCATACATGTGGAATATCATAACGATCACATCTGCAAAATAGTATCTAGTCAGATTTTTTTATTATGTTCTGCAAGTCCAGATGGACAGAAAAATCCAAGTGTCGAGGTTTTAAAAAAATAAAAAATTTAAATATAATTTTTAATTTTAAAAAATTTAAATATCGGTGGAACAAAATATCAAGAACTTACTTTTTTTTTTTTTCTAAAATTACTGTTTGGTCATTGTTTTGGACAGTAATAACTAATTAAGTAACCCTTTTATAGGGGCAACAAAAACTTGGACCCAACCAAATCAAAATTGATAAACTTCTAAGAGGGATGTTAGAGGAACAGTAACTTTTGTGATTTGTAGCTATCAAATAGCTATCAATAATGATTTTAATGGTGTGAGATTGGTGTGAAATTTTATCCAATAACTCACTTTTCTTTGCTGGTTACATGTTGGCCAGAATTTAATAAAGTTGCTGGTCCTAGACTTTTTCGACTTCTAAAACTATTGTGTTTTTTTTGGGTAAATTATAACACCAAATATGCCTACTGACCCATAAAAGGGGCCCAAATTAGAAATTTTTTTTCTAAGAATGGAAGTTACTCGAATAAGTTCTCGCAGTCGCAAGTCGCAACATAGAGAGGGAAGATGGTTTGGACGCCAGGTCGGGTCTCAGATTGGAGCTCGTATTTTGTTCGCTCTGGCCTCTGGGCTTTGTTGCTTTGCCCCGGTCCTTACCGAAAAAATAAAAAAGAAAATGGAGGTTACTCACCTCCCAGTTCCCAGCTAGCTAAGTTAGTTAAACACTGAACTTCTGTGTTCTTCCGCCGTCGATGGCAACTGCGGCGGCGCTTTTTAACAACATCCGCCGTTCGCGGCAACTCACCTCCCTCTCCCTCCTCTCTGTGCCACGTGTCCTCCCCTCTCAGCGTCACGTTCCCCCCCATCCACCACCGCCGCCACTCTCTACACATCCCTCGCTGTCACGCGCACCTCCCCTCGCGTTCCTCGGTACGCGCGCCTTCTCCACTCACTTCCCCGGCGACAGCCAACGGGACGCTGACTCGCTCCGAGTCGAATCGGAGGTTGACTCGGAGCTACTTAGAGCGATCGGGGATGCCGCCTCCACCGGCGGCGGCGGCGAAGATGACCGCATTTTCCCCGTTCGCACTTTGATTTCGATGCTTGATGCGTACCATGATGTTTCTGGATTTCCATGGTAAGCTTCAAGCTCCATCGATTGGTTCTCGCTGCTATATGGAATCTTTTGGTTTAATTTGGCAACTGAATGGAATTTGAAAAACTTTCAGGTGGATAATTATAGTTTCATCTACTTTGGCTCTGAGGATTGTTCTGCTTTTTCCTTTGGTTCTAACACTTCACAAGGTTAAAAGAATTGCCGAGTTTTTCCCGAAATGTGAGTATCCTGCGTTCTATTCTAATTTGAAGGCATTTCCCTCCATAAGCTTTGAACTCAAATTATTACTGATTACTTTTAAAGATGGTCACTTTGTTAGCGTTTGTGATTGAGCTGATTGCTATCTTGAATGTATTGTTTAATTCTGATTTCTAAGTAATAGTTATTGTTGGAATTTGATTAATGTTAGTGATGATTGTTCTCAATTACCTTGACAATATAGTAATGAGTCATATTGATTGTGTTAGTATATGGTATATACACAAAGAACAAGCCTCTTTAATTTGGCATAATTTGATATTTATGTTCGATATCTACTTTAATTGTTATTAATTATTGGTTCCTTCACTTCTCAAAGTGCCTCCTCCAATTCCACCACCTTTCTCAGGAAAGAGTTACCGTCGTCAGTTTCAGTTTTTCCAGAAGAAGAGAAAAGAAGTTGGGTGCCCCTCATACGTGTGGCCACTGTTACCTATTATTACCCAGGTGATATATCTAGCTTGAGAGTTGAAATTCTCCTTTTTCCTTACTCTCCTTATTAAGCAGACTTTTTTATTGGATACTATTAATTGTTATGCATTGATAATCAAAGAATTTTATAGTACCATTTGATTAGATTATTATATTTTGGCTTCATTCAGTAGCTAAAGAAAACAATTTTTATTTGAAAATAAAATTAATAAATGAGTGTCAATTACGGGGAAAAAGAAAAAGAAAAGTACCAACCTTTCCATGAGCTCTTAGCCAACACATTTCAATCCTTATCAGTTGAATCAACCTTCGATGCAAACTGCTATTTGTTAAGAGTGCATGGACAACGTGTAGACCACCTGCTTTACCTTGTAGAGAAACTTAACAGTGCATGTGTTCTGCTGAAGACAGATCCAAATAATTGCATAAGCTAGACACAGCCATAGACTTTTGTGCCACTTCCTGTCGACAGAACAGTTGTATTTTGGAACATGGATTTATAATTGAAGTTGTAGAATTTCCTTAGATCATTTTAACCTTCTGGAGAAATCAAAATATGTAAGAATAATGTGATATGTCGATAGCGCGGCTCCACAAAAGTTTTATCATGATATTGACTTTCTATCTTTCAATTTATTTTCAGCTTCCATGTTTTTTCTTGTGGATGATTAGCATAAGGAAGATGTCACTGGATGGTCACCCTGGTTTCAGTTGTGTAAGGCACTGACTTACTAAAATACTGTTTAATCATTGCGTCTGCTTTGTGTAACTTCATATCTTTCAAATTTAATCTTCTAATGGTTCTAGCTCCACGGATGACTGGATCTTATCATTAAAGTATATCTAACATGATGAGAGAGATTTGAATGATAACTGCAAAATATAATGATGTAATCTAAGTTATGGGCTTATAGTTGAAAAATTTAAACTGAACATAATATGTATCTTATATTTGGGTTTGGAGGATACATGCACCTTTGACACAGTCACTCTGTTACTAAATGATTTAAGCTTGTCATATGTTGTGCAGGGTGGTGCTTTGTGGTTCCAGAATTTAACAGAACTCTCTCATGGTTATTCAGGCTTCATATTTCCTATTCTGATTACTAGTCTGCACTACATTAATGTTCAGGTATGGATTCTTGATTCATATTCAATAGGTATTTAACCATAGAATAATATTATGATTGCCTTCTGTTGTTTCACCACTGTCTCCTTGCCTATTGAACTAAAGTTATTCACAAAACATGAAGCAGAACTTTTTCTACTTTCTTGTTTTAAATAAATAAGAATAGATCACTGGATCCAAAAGCAACAGGTCAAACATGTGATTAATCGAGTTGCACAGTGAAAACAATAATATTGTGATTAGGCAAGCTAGCATCTTGAAAACCAAGATATTAAAACCTAAATTATTTTTCCACATGCTTATATAATTAATTTTCATGCATAAAAGGATAAGTTGTAAATTTAACAACTTTTTGGGGCTAACTTTTGCTTGAACTCTCAAATAATACAAACACAAATGAGCCTTATGAACATGTTTGAGTAGTATGTTTACTATGTGACATAAGTTTGAATTGATTTTTCTTTGGCTCCATGAAGGAATGAATAATGCTAGGCCCTTAGTTGTGCATGGGTATAATATGCACAGAGATTAGATGTTTCTGACCTGCTTGAAGTTATACTAGTAAAAGGATTTGGGTGTATTGTAATTTACCTTAAGGCACTTGTTTTGTGAAGGGCGTGAATAAGTTGGTGGTATAATGTTTACTAATTTGTGTTTTATTTATTTATCAGATATCCTTCCGAAAACCTGTGGTTGAAGAAGCGAGGGACATCTTTGACTTATTAGCCAAAGTGAGTCGAAGTTGTCTTCTAGTTCTATTGTCTATCAATAATTTTGCATATTCTGACCAAAAAATCAAGTTGATCCTTGATTTCTTGATTTTGCAATTTTATCCTTATTTCATTTGACTAGTGTTTTATGAATATTGCTTGTTATAGTATATAGGATTTTACTATTCATTGAATCCTAAAGTAGTAATATGTCTCCTAAATGAGTTATACATTTGTTACTGCAGTACTACAAGTGGTATTTGGACTTCCTAACACTGCCTATAGCTTTTATTGGCTTCTGTATTCCTCAGGTAATTCTAATCCTTACTTGTTATGTTGTCAACTCTAACTTCTAAGATAACATATTTTCACTTAAATACGGTTTAGCTTTTTTTTTTTACTGGTTGGAAATTCTATCAACATGCATTATTACCAAACTAATAGATGCTATCTGTGTTGTGTTTGGACAATTTATGCTAATAAGGCTATTGATAAAACTTAGGAAAATATAGGAAAGATCATAATGTGTGTGAAGTTTTAACTGTCAAAATAAAATATCCATAATTTAAAATTATGATAAAAGGTTGAAGGCCCATTAATGGCCTACTACATTTAATTTAAGACTCATAAGATAATTTATATATTTAATTAATTCAAGCTCTCTCACTTGTAACATCTGTGGCCAAGCTATGGGAGGGGAAGTGAATAAAATTTGATTTCTGTGACAAAATCCTAGACAAAAGAATCAAAACCAAAAGATGCACCAACCATTAATATTAATTTCATGGCCAAGCTATGGGAGGGGAGTGAATAAAATTTGATTTCTGTGACAAAATCCTACACAAAAGAATCAAAACCAAAAGATGCACCGACCATTAATATTAATTTCATGGTATACTTATTCCATCTTTCCGTGCAGGGAAGCCAACTCTATTGGGCCACCAACAGTTCATTAACCCTCATTCAGGTCAGTAATATGTCATCCACATCTTTCAGTTCTTCTGTTTTGAACTACTGTTTTATAATAATAATAACTATTGGCTCTACAAATAAATTTTGCAGCACTATGCCCTTAGAAATCCTGTTGTCCTTGCAAAATTGGGGTTACAAGACAACAAAAATCAAAAAGCAGCTATTGAGGAAGGTGGTGATTCTAAAGCTACCAAGGAAACTTTGTCTCCTGGAAACAACCCTATGGATTCACCTGAAAAGTGGCATAAGTTCCCCATAGAGGAAATGTCCCCTGAAGCATTGGTTGCTGTGAGTGATCTAGAACATGTACATTATGCTCTTCAAACTAGATTTGCTATCAAGAATTTGTCACTAATCAATGCTTGATTTGCTTACAGCTTGCAATCCCGTTTATGAACAGTAATGATAAAGAAAGTGCTATCCCTTTACTAAAGTAAGCCATCCTTCTAGTTTCTTCAGTAAGGGAAGAAAATTTGATTTTGGAACCACTTCTGCTGATCTTATTTCTTAGGCTTTGTATCTGATTGATGGTGCATTGGATTAGTAACTTCCATTTGCAGACATGCACTTGATAAGGACCCTCAATATATAAGAGCTTTGGTTTTGATGGGTCGGATTCTGTTGCTGAAACAGAGTAATGATGAAGCTAATGAATACTTTGAGCGTGCAATATCAAAGGTATGATGTCATGTTTGCACGCATTTTAATTTAAATTTATATGACTTATGATGGTGCTAGGTGCCGGGTCTAGTATTTGGGTCATCTAAGAACTGTGATGTATACTGTCTCTTTTGCTGCACTGGTCTGATTTCACTTAATGTGTGTAACCCCCAATTAACTTTCTTTTTTTTATCAGCTTTATCATGCTGGCCTCCCAACTGATGCAGAAGATCTTGATCTTTTAATTCTATCGTCCCAGTGGGCCGGAACTGCATGTGAACGACAGGTGAAACACTTGTTACAATTTGTCAAACCGAGTAAACTTATTTTGCACCAGTCCTTTGGAGAGATATATGGCCAAAAAATGGATTAGATATGCATTTAATAGGGAACATCGTGACAGATGTGCATGGAAGGGGTCTTGTACTCCCTAATTGTCTTGCTCGAAAATTGCACCTCTATTCCTCCTCAATATCACCAAATTTACTAGAAGAGATCTATTATATGATGTCTGCGTCTATTAAAACAAGATTTTCTGTATGGCAGCGAAAGAAGGCCGAAGGACGCGTACACTTTGAAAGAATTGCAAATATGGAGGAGCCGAAAGATCCTACCAGCAAACGCTACTATTTTGATGGTTTATTACTTCTTGCTAGGTACAAATTAGAGTTCATCTTAGTCCAGTTTGAAACTTTTTTTTTTTTTCAACACTGTTCTTGTCATTTTCTTTATATTGGATTGTGTCTTTGGCAATACGCAGCTCTCTATATGATGAGGGTAATAAGGAAGAAGCTGCCAAGTACCTGCGTCTTGTTGTTGCTTACAACCCTTCTTACCAAAAATTCTTGGACCAGTGCGAGAGAAATGATGATGATGATGATGGTGATGATGATGATATTGTCACCGATCTTGCCAATAGTAGGAGAGAACTTTAAATTCAATTGTTTTGGTTTCTATTTATGTTGTTTGTTGTATATTCAAAACAATAAAAGTTTTTCTTTGCGCTAGTTTAGAGTTTTGAATTAATATTTTAGCTGTGTATTTCAAATTCAAAATTTTTGTGTATCCCCATTTAACAGTGAAGGGTATTGGAGACTCCATACACAAGATATAAATGAGTAGAAATAACAGAATTCATATTCAATTACCTAGAAATAGGTTTATTTAATCAATTCAATACTTGTTTTATGTATACGTTAAATGTGTAATTGTAATCCACATTTTTTTTAATGTTGCACGTTTCAAATTCACTTCTATTTCTATGTAATAGATGGAAATTAACTGAAATACGATGAAAATGATGGAGTTTTATTTCTAGTTAAGAATAGCCTCTAGTAAAACAAAGATACTTATATTGAGATGTTCTAGGTTAAATTTGTATGGTTATATCGAATGAGTCATGGTATAATTTGAAGGGGGGAAATACGATTCATAATGTTAGTGCAAAATTTGACACTCCATGCGATTCGACCATAATGAGGAGAGCGTCGATTGTACTATGCATGATATGAGCCGAGCCGAAAAGAATTTAGATCGAATTTTGTTAATAACACATGAAAAAATTATTCGACTCGTGGTAAATAAAGAACGTGGGGGCAAAGATTTGGTGACCAAAGTAAAAAAGATGTGGGATTTTCAGTTTGGAGAACAAAGTCTCTTCATAGTCAATACAATATCGTTGGTTATGAAAATTCGAAAAGTTAGATAGTAGAAAAGAGAAAAGCAATTAGCAATCTCATATCATTGTTTATAAATGGGAGAAGTTTAGAAGAGTTAGAGACTTCAATTTGATTTTCAAGTCACAACTGACGTCAAGGAGTGCAAGTGTACGTGAGTGTCAGAAATCAACTTTCAACTTGTTTTACTTTTACTTCTTTTTTTCAAGTGCTTTACTTTTATTTTCTTTTCCTCAAGAATTTTGCTTTCTTTCAATTTTTATTTCATTTTCATGTTTATTTAAAGTTCATTTATCTTTTGTGGCTATTTTTTTTTGCATATGACGCAAGGTTTGGTGTAACGCCAGGTTATGAAGTTTATAGGAGTTTTACACCGGTGTGATGGCGGTTAGGTGATGGAGGAAAATCAGACGGTCCGATTTTTTACAGGTGGGAGGGAACACAAATCGGACCGTCCGATTTGTGCGTGGTGGATAGTTGCATGCACAGAAGTTAGACCATGCGATTTGTTGCATGGGTGAGGAAATTTTTTTGGCCCAAGCAAATCGGACCCAGCAATTTCTGGGTTTCAAAATTTTTTGGGCGGGCTGTTTAGTAAGCGGACTGTCCGATTTTTAATTCAAAAAAATTCGAATGACCATGAAAGCGGTCGGATGGTCCGATTTCAGTGTAATATATGTATATGTACCTACTCAAACTGACCAGCCCATTTCATTTTCTTCTTCTCCGGTGCTACAAGTCCCTAAAGCTCTTCTCTGCAGATCTCTTCTTCTTTGTAGATCTCTTCTTCTCTATTATCATGGATGATAGAGTAAGATTAAAGGTGTATTATCATGACCAAATTTTATTACAAACATCAGAAGGAGTAAAATTTGTGTGTAAAAATTCGTTATATATTATTATTCCATTCACACTGTCATTTGAAGAATTAAAAGGTGTCATTTGTGAGAAGATGGATTCTGAAGTATCCAGGAGAGTGGCGTGTATTCTGTACAGATATCCGATATCTGTGTTTGGTGGGTTCGTTCAGTTTCAAACGAAATACGTGACCGATGAAGCGAGCATGCAAGAAATGTTTTCAGTGTATCTTGAAAGTCGGTCCCAAATATCGTTCATCGAACTGTATATTGAGTTCGAGCAATCTGCAGCGAACCGAGATATTGAGTTGGAAGATTACAACAGTGATAATGAAGAAGAGTGAAAGTAACTACGAGGTCGTTCATCCGGGTGTAGACGAAGATCATGCTGACGATGCTATGGTCGCAGATGTGGCGGATGTGGCAAATGCACTAGCAAACCAGTAGCCGTTTGAGGAGCTGACTTTCATGCGGTCATTGGATTTGGACGCCGGAGTTTCCTCAATATGTAAATGCAGGTACGTCATTATTTTAAATTAAGATTTGTTAAAGTATGATTTGTGCATAGGTTTTAAGTTTACGACAAATATTTAAGACAACGGTAAATATAACAAATAAATAGTAATTGTTTAGGAAAATTCTCCTGTGCTGAGTGAAGATCCATCCCCACCCGCTGACGATGCATGTCGCTCAAACGCGTGTCCAAAGATGATGCCAACAAAAATTATCGTGGCCCCCTCAGTTGACAGTGTCTGTGTAAGCCAACAAAAGTTATTGTGGCCCCCTCAGTTGACAGTATTTGTGTAAAACTGTAAATTGTCGGTACTTAGCAAATGGTTTAGAGATGATAATTAATGCAGTTAAGGATAATATAATTATTGTAATTAATAATATTTTATATGAAATGGACGGGGCTGTAAAACCTTTTTTGTTTGGTAAAGCTGGGCTAACCAAAGTGATTAGTAGTTGACATGTAGATGTGGTAGTATAGATGTGGTGGACACAGTAAATTTGATAATAGGTATACATGATGCATGTCCCATTACTTTTATTATCCGAGTCCAATGGTAGAATTAATTTAAGTTAACTTGTATGTTAAATTTTATAGGTTTTGAAATGTTTAGATAAGTTTAAGGGGATATTTTTTGTCTTTTAATTTGATTTTTAATAAAAGATAGGATAATCTTACAATTTGTAATTTGTTTGTCTTTTTTTTAATTAAAAACATTAAAAAAAATAAGGGATGATAATTTTAAGATTGTGTAATATTTATTGATATTATCTTTTGAAAAATACATATGGTATATAATAATATAATGAATATAAACTAATGAGTTGGTTAATAAAAAAATATTTATTTTAATTTAAAAATAAAATTAAAACTGTGTTTTTATGAAAAATACTAAAATGTTATATTCTTATTAACTAATAACTAGATTATCAATTGTTGAGTAAAATTTTTATTTGATTATGTTTAAAATGTTAGTGAAAAAGAATATCTATTCACGATATGAGTTAAATTTTTCTTAATTCTGTCGAATTATTATTGTATATAGTAGTAAAAATCGCTGAAAATAGACATCAAATAACTACAACCGGACTAATATAATTATATTTCTTTTAATTATTTTAATTAATTAAGTGGAACCATAATAAGGACTAAAATTAGTTTCTCTTAATGAAAAAGAGAGAGACACGTTATGTTTTTATTTATTGTTTATAATACAAAAATTAATCTAAAATTACTTTTTAATATAAGTGGGTTATAAATAAAAATTGAGATGAACTTTCTACTAGAAATTGTCTAAAGTGATACTGAACAGTAGCTAAATAGTAAATGATATAGGTTTGACCTTAATAATGAATAATAACGATGGAGCCATGCTACTGTGCAAGTACTAAATCAAATAAATTTTCTAACCAAGTTTAATATTAAAGTACTTTATGTTGGTAATACATAAGAATAAAACAACCGTTAAAAAATATCAAATAACATATAATATGTGAAATACCTTTAGTCAACATTTTATTTTATATGTGTCAATAAAAAAATTAAGCACTATATTTTTTAGTTTTACGGTCATTTTTTTTGTATCAATACTGGGTAATTATAAAGAACCTATTTTAGATGTGTGATATATTTTTTTATTTTATTTGTAGAGTTAATTTCTCAATATCTTTAATTATATTACTAGAGTGCTAAATGGTTAAATAAGTTATAAGAAGTAAAGGTTGTGTACTTAGCGTGCGTACCTTACTGATATAGCATCTACTCGTCCCATCACATCTGCGTTACTTCATATTGCTTCTGTATTTCCTTAGGTAGAAGCGTGTTCCCACCACCTTGGGACACGCAGCATCACCACCTGCTGAAGAATTTGTCCTTCAGCACCATAGCAACTCCCAATTGTTTAATGTTTTGATTATCAAGTAAACATGTATGCTGAGATATTTAGTATTTGCCATCATTGTTACTAAAATCGGATCGAACCGGCCGGTTTGACCAGAAACTAGTGAACTAGTCTAGACTGGTTGGTTCGACCGAAAAACCGATGAACCGGACTGGACTGGACGATTTGACCAAAAATTGATGAACCGGATCCCAATCTGGTCCGATGATGAGACTGCACAAGGTAATGAATCGGTACAAACCGGTCCAATTCGGAGTGAACCGGTTAAAACCGGTCAAATTCGGTAAAGTTAACAACATATTTATTGTTACTGTTTCATATTGTTTTAAATGTTAGTGAAATTTTTTTACTATGGATTGTTTTTTACTTACATAGCATCGGGTCAATCGGTTCAATCAGTGATCCTCTAGTTGAACCAGTAATCCACCGGTTGAAACAGTAATATAATAACCCAGTAGCCTGACCGATTCGATGATCGGTTTGATTTTGACAACTATTTTTTCCATTGTTGTGTGATTATTAGTTTATTACACTAATATATACATTTTCTAAAATAAAAACTTACATAGTTAGGATGATCAAGATAATTAACAATGTGGAACTTCGAACGATTGACATCTATTATTATTCTTCTTCTAGGCATTGCTAAAAAAGAGTAGTCTAATTTTTTTTTTAATTCAAAGCTTCATCAATGGAGGGCCATGGAAGAATGAAGCTGGTGGTGAGGTTGGAGGAGAAGAGAATTTCGTTGCTGCTTGAAAGTGAAAGGGAATGGGGGGCATTCAATCAGTAAAGGCGTGTATACATCTTGGTAGAGGGGATACTTGCATGCGCGACACGTGGTTGGGGGAACAAATCGGACGGCCCGATTTGTGTACCTTCCCAGCCCTTAATCAGACCGTTCGATTTCTTCATCGCAGCCGTCACATCTGCGTGAAGCACCATGGATGTCCATAACCGTGTTATGCACCGTCTTCTTCCCAATATGTAAAATAAAAAAGTGATCTTTTGTATGTCCATGCATTATAATTATTTTTTTTTTTTTTTACCAAAGATAGGAGATTCGAACCCACAACCTCTTAATTGAGTATGGGGAGACTATGCCATTTGAGCTATTACTCATTGGCTTATAATTATTTACATTCTTTGTTATAATTTAATGTCACCTAATATTTCATACATTTTATACACAAGTAATTGTTTGACACACACACTTACTAAATTTTGGATGGAGTTTTCTCTTTTAAGAAACTAAATCTTCAAAATAGTCCTCCAGATTCGGCTCCTACACCAATTTGACCGTTGAGATTCCAATTGTACTAATTTAATTCTCTAAATTGACCTTCGAGTGACACACTAGTTTCTTAACCTATTTTCGACGTGATCAGCAGTCAGCTGCTGATATAACACAGCTAATAACACGTGACATCATCACTAACCCCCACATCATTATCATCCTCATACATCCATTCTCTCTCCCAAACGCTCCACCACGCTCTCTCCCTCGCTCCAACACTGCCACTCCCCCAACCCCTCTCACGGCGAGCTCAAGTGCGACCTCCACTTCCTCCTCGACACCCTCAATCGTCGCCTCCACGACTCCACCATCCTCTCCCACACCCATATCGACAACGCCGCCGCTCTCTCCACCAACCTCCCGTGACTCTCCACCTGTCCTAGAAGTGAAATTGGCTCCACAAAATGATTGCAGATGAAGAGTTGCGGAAGCTAATAGGGACAACATCGTTCAATTTTTTTTTTTCAAAATAAAAAACAAAAAAGAACAAAGTTGGTGTACTCAGATCCATCATTGATGAACAACAAGAACATTATTCATTTTTTTAAAATAAAAAATAAAAGAACAAAATTGATATAACCATCAGATTTGTCATTGAAAAAGAACAACAAATAAAGCGTGTTTTCGGATTAGAATTAAGAACTGTCGTAATGGAAGTAGAAGAAGCATAGCCGAATCGAGATGGATGCTGAAGCTGGAACAAAAGCGAGTAGAGGTTGTGGATACGGAAAGTGTGGTGGCAGATTAGAAATGATGGTTGTGGTGATGGTTTAGGGAATTAGAGATGAGAAGGAATGTATGAGGATGATGATGATGTGGGAATTAGTGATGATGTAGGGATTAGTAATGATGCCACGTGATATTAGTTGTGCCACATCAATAGGGGTGGCAATATGTATCCTACCCGCGGATATCCAATCCGATCCCACTCGCTCGGGTAGGGTTGCCAATTCGATTCGCAGCGGGTAGGATAGGTGCAGGTAGGATTCTCGTGCGGGTCAGGTAGGGTGCGGGTTGAGCTTCAACCCTACCCGATTAACTTGCACTCTATATATGTTTATATTATATACTTATATAAAAATATGTTTTAAGTGGATGTTGAATCAAAGACCTCTTCCTAAATGCAAAAGATTCTTAGCCACTAAAAGAAAATTATTAATTGATAATTTAATATTTTTTTTACATAAAAATAAGTTCTATTTTAAATTATCATCAAGTTATATAATAATGTTGTATATTTTTTGCAATCCGCAGGTTAAGAGCGGGTAGGATTAGGGTTGAGATATTTTCAACCTGCGAGTAAGGTTAGGGTTTGATCAAAATCCTACCATACTCTACCCATTGCCACCCCTACACATCAGCAATTCGATTGCTGACTCTCGCTAAAAATAAGCTAGAGGATTGGTATGTCACTCAAAAATTAATCTAAAGGATTAAATTAGTGCAATTAAAATCTTAAAAGTTAAATTGGTATACGAATTGAATTTGAAAAACTACTTTAAAAATTTAATTCTTTTAAAAAAAGTTGTATCTACTTCTCAAATTAAAATTTTAATACAAATTTAATTTGACACCTCAAAATTAACAAAAATCAAACGAAAAAGATAATCTAATCTATTTGGTAGGGTCTAAAATCGCCATATTGCGGCTTCCTAGAACAACTAATTAGAAAGGAAAGCAGCAAGTCGTGGGCATAATCAGCCATTTGTTGTGTCCTTGTGTAAATTATATTTGGAATCGGTACAACCACCATAACAAAGTCTAATTTCACCAAGTAAAATCTATTATATTGATTAAATGATGATATTATATTTTATCATATCATGTTTATAATGAAATTATTTATGTGTAAATATTTTTTATTTTGTATATAATTTTTTTAGGTTTTCTTTTATTTTTGTTACCTATTTTTTGATTTATTCTTCAAATTGGATAATTTATTAATTTTCTATTTGCACATTCAAATAACATGGGATGAGATTTTATTATTTTTTAACAATAAATACTTTTTTATATCTTTATTTCTTAATCTGTTAATATGATTGGCCATTTATTTATCTAATCTAAATATCTATATTTCTATCACACTAAATTTATATATATATGTAGAAGCGATAAAATTTGATTGTGCAAATATCATAAAAATTATTCGAACGCTAAATTACGTCTTCATTGTAAGAGGAAAAGGAAATTAAAAAAAAAAAAAGACCTGAAAGAGACAAATTGATTAATTCAGCATGTTCCGTGGGCAAGACGTGTGTTCCGAAAACAGAGTAAATGAATTTGGTGCCAAATTAAGACCAAATCACATTATTGGCTTTTGCTAACACGTACTTATAATGGGTTTTGGTATGTGTCTTAAAAGTACATTTTAAGAATATCATAAATAAAAATAATTTATTAAAAATTATTAAAAAATAAATATTTTTATATTTTTAAAATATTAAATATATTAAAAGTAAAAAAAAATTTCTATTATCATTTATATAAACAATTCAAATCTTACTGTCTTTCCAAATACATCCTAAACCACCATTAAAAAATAAAAGCAAAAGAAACACTAACTATTGCTTAACACTTAAGAAGCTAAAAGTAAAAATATTTTATTAAAAAAATTATTCTTGATACCCAAATAATTTAAAAACTTTAATACCTTGAAATATAAAAATAAAATTCTTTTATGACACTGTAGGTAGCTAAACAAGAACAAGAACAAGAACAAAAGTAAATAAAAGAAAAAGAAATAACACAACAAAACCCAACTAAAAAGCAACAAATAAACTCAAGAGACTTCAATTCCTTTCTTCCCCATTCCATTCACTTCTTCTCCCTTTCTCTCACCACCACACACTGTTTTCATTTCAGCAAACACAAAAACAGACACATTCATTGGCTTTGGTTATGTTCTGTTTACCAATTATTCAGTTGCAGCAACCAAACAATAAAGACACAATCTTTTCATCATCATCATGAACCCCTTTTCCGCTTTTCCTCTTAAAACACAAAATTCTACTTAAATTCAACTTTTTTATGGTGCTTCCCAATTTGGGTACCCACAAATAAATATAAAAAGCTTATCTTTACAAAAGGGTAGCTGGATAGTTAGATAGATCTCAAATCTCAAAATTCTTCAACCTCCTTCAATGGCGTCATGCCCAGCAAATTCAATTACCTACAATGGCAGCTTGTGTGCATGCATCCCTGGCTATGTTCTGAACAACACTGCAAAAAGTTGCACCCTTTTTTCTTCAGGCTCCGACATAACAACAAATTCTGGTGTTGACTACTATGCTCTCAGCTTCCCTGAGACACTCTTTGCCTTTGACAGAATCAAGAAGTTCACACAGTCACAAGCTGTGTTCTTGGAAGGAACACTTGTGATGCTTCTTTCTTGGCTAATTATGTGCTTTTTCCTTAGGTTCATGAAGCTTGGTGATGGCCGCAATGTGTGGTTCCAAATCAGGTGGTGGATTAGCCGGTTGGATATTTGCTTTGCCACAAGACACTGGCTGGTTAGTTTTGAGTTCCTTTTTCTATTTGGGGGTGGGGAAAAAAAGTGATTATTTGATTTGATTTGGAGATGATTTATTTACTACTTCTAGTAAGTGGAATATATTAGCCTTGTCTGGATGCCTAATTTTATTCTTGTTGATGCTGCTATGCTGGTATTCTATTGGGGTGTACCTCATATTTTCATGTACTTATCTATGGGATAAGCTAAATTTGTTGGTTCAAATTTTTAATTCATCTTTTCTAAAATTGCTAGCTTCATGACAAGACTACTTGCAGCTATTCATGGATCAGCATCACAAAATAGGCATGCTCTCATTGTCAATTTGATAGCTATATCATATTTTTGATGCTACTAACCATTATTCTAGTGCTCTAGTCATCAAAGGCACATATAGAAGTATTAACTTTTTGTACAAAAAATTGGAAGTTGCTTTATTTAGTGCTATTTTTTCCCTTGTAGGACGATCAAAAAGTAGTTACCAAACGCAAAACAGAACTTGGCGGAGCTTTCTCCATAGCAAGTTGGATACTTTTTATTGGTCTATTTGCTGCGTGAGTCCCTGATAACTTATAGCTTATTCCAAAAAATTTTAGCATGTCTTAGTGAAGTCTTCATTTTGACTCAATCCTCTATCAGGTTGCTATACCAGATCATATCAAAGAGATCAATTGAGGTGCATAATATAAGAGCAACAAATGGACCAGAATTAGCTTCATTTATCAGTCACTTGGATTTCAATATAACAACAATATCTAGTATGAGCTGTGCAAATCTACGTGGCCTCGGTACTTTAGTTACGGGGAATCCTGGCTTCGTTGATGAGAGAGTTCTTTCACTATCAACATTAGTGAACTACACTTGTTACAACTCAAGCAAGGGGCCAACTATAGCATTAAAGTGTGAAAAGTGCAGAGCTATCCCTGATAACATGTATATTTCATGGCAGTTTGTTGATCTTCCAAGTTCTCCTGCCACTGCTGTTGGTTTTGAGTTCAAGCTATCTGCATCTGATGATACTAAAAAACATGTTAGTTTTGTTAATGGAACACTAAAGAATGGAAGCAATTTTGACAATAGCCCTGTTACATTCAGAGGGAGAGAATCAAATATTCTGAAGTTTAACTTGTTCCCTAGAATATACCGTAATTTACACGATCTAAAGCTCATACAGCCTTTATTTCACGAGTTCCTCCCAGGTTCGGTTTCTCGTGACAGAAATCAACTTCAAGCATCACTTGAAAATTCTGTTGATGGCCTAGTTAACACTACATTGTACATCAATTTTCTCTCTGCTTATGTTGTGGAAATCGACAAGGAGAATATTTTGGGTCCTGGTAAGCTATCTGTTTACAATTTTTCGTAAGAACTTACTTTTGAAACTAATTAAACTTGACTTACTCTCTCTAATTCCTTATTTGAAGTACTCAAATTATCAATAGTATCTCTTCTAATTCTTTGTCTTACTAGATGCTATCAACTTCTTTGCCTTCAAGTTCAACCACTTAAGATTCCTTTTCATTTGATATCTTATTTTTTAAACAAAGAATAATTTGTCTCTATAATCTGAAAAGAGAAATTGCCCTCATGTCAAACTACTTAGCTATGTGTATTATGTATTGGTTTGGCCTAATCGACAGCAAATACATCACTTTGCCATGCATGAATAAAGATAACCTAATGGAGACATGGTTCTTTGACTTTTTTCTCGAAAGACACTACTGAACTGCTCTGAAAAGTTTTGTTATCTAAACGAACTATTTTGGAGGCAATATCAAATTCTCATTTCCCCTCTGTCTGAATGTTCAATGTAGCTTCAGAATATATTAATAATTTCATTATTTTTCGTTTCCATTTGCAGTGAGCTTCCTTGCGGATCTTGGTGGCCTGTATTGCATTAGCATTGGGATCTTTTTCTACCTGCTGATACAGGTTTAATTTTCAATCCTGTATCCTCTTGAATTTTAGTTTTATTTCTTTATTTCTTAGCAGTCAATTCATAACTTTTTCATGCTTATATTCCAATGTAGTCCTGACTTTTGTTTAAATCTAGTGTGAGTATAGGATAAAGAAACTCAGAAATGAAGACAACGTTATGCGGACTATTAGAAATCGGCGTAAAGCACAAGAACACTGGGACAAAGTAAATTCTTTGCTGAATAGTGAAAGTTCTTTGAAGTTGTACTGTTTCTCTTTTGCTAAATTTTAGCCTTCTTAATTGGTATCAGTTGAGGAAATATGTGATGTTCACTTATGGCTGCCCTACAATTGAAGATGACTACAAGAACTCCGAAACAGATCCTTGTTGTAGCGGGACTATGCTGCATTCAGTTCGTGGTAGTGCATCGTCGCGTAAACGAAGGATGCAAAGCAAAACAAGTTCTATAAGTTTCTACAAGAAACCTGACCAACCTGCTACCATGGTAAAGCTTTTACCATGCACATTGCACAATCTTCAGTTTTGTTTGATTTTGCAGCTGCATCTTCTTTCACATTGGATCTTAAATCTTAAATGAATAATCGAGATCCTAATGCATCGAGGTGTTTTTACTAATATCCAATTTTTACTGATTGAGACTTATTCTCTCAATGCATATGGTATAGGTTATGCAGTTATCTTTTTCTCTATTTATAAATAAAATATAATAAAAAGAAGAGGAAAGTAGCCCTGCATTGATTCAAGGATTTGTTGATTTCATCTTTCAGTCACAGAGCTTCAGACCAGTTGGATCTGCAAATGGTTCAAACCTGCAACCTGAAAATATGGAAAAACAGCATAATGTTGATATACACAATGATCCTCATCGGCCTCAATCTTCTCAATCGCACGAGTCTTCAATTGTTGATGATAACTTCATTCCTCCTCCACCTTCACTAGGTAAAATTTCATTTCATACCAGGCATACTTATTAGGCGACATTGACACCCTTGTTTAGGAGAAGTGGTATTGTGACAATATGGTGTGCACATATTAAACTATAATAGTAATATATTAATATACTCTTATGACCTGTTGCAATGTCATAAATATTGCGATCAAGGACTTTATATTATAATAGCTTGACACTATCCATAATATATTATACCACAGTGTAGTTGATTCATATAGCTAACCCTACCTAATAGAAACAAAGGCTTCTTTATAGCTGTTCTATAACATATCTAATTTTCATAGGATAAGTTATTTGGTTGAGCTGGTTAACAGATCATGGGTGTAAAAAAAAACTAATATAACTAAATCATCTGTTATAACTATTATAACTAACTTGATGTAATAATGCTATTTATTTGAGTTTTTTTTGTTGTAACATTTAGTCAAAGCAAGTCCCATGCCTAAAACTTAATATACCAATATTTTGCATTATTTCCAATTTCAATACTAAAATTAGAAATTTCATACATTATGCAACTAAGTTGTTTAGTTTAGTCTCTATATAGCTATTAGAATTTTCATTATCATCCATTATTTGTGAAGCTTGTTTCTAACTTGTTGGAATATAATTATTTACCATTACCTCTTTCAAGCCTATATAACCTGTGTGCAAATGTAATGCAGAATGCAAGGACGGCTCGAGAATGAACATGTCCGATGTTCAGAAGAATCTCCAAAGCTTGTACGAGTACAATGTCATGCTGAGGGACAAGTTAGTAGCAGCACAGTCTCTGCTGCATTCTTCCTCATCTTCACAATCTTCTAAAGTTCGAAGTAACGGAACCTAGCCATACCCCATCTTTGTAAATGTGAGTCCTTATCCGTGTGTTCTCAAATTGTTCCATGATTTCCACAAGCATGGATGTCATCCTACAATGGAGTTCCGATCAAGGAAAACTAATGGTCGGAGAATCTGCGGCATGGACAGAAATACTCGCAAAACTTCTGGCCGGATATTCTTTCCCACGTTCAAAGCTGCTTGAGTTTAGACAAACTATGTGAATCCATGTCTTAAAGAGATTTTGGTTTTACAAGTGATTCATTCATACTCTTATACAAGTGATTTTCCATGTCATGATAACTTTGTATAGCCAATGCTTTTATTTTGTGCAGTGGAGAGTGATATTGAACTTCAATTGTGAGGCTTGAGTTCTTGAGGATGTAACACAGTTTTCACTTATTATATTATTACTAGACCTAGATCCATGCAATGTGCGGGATTAAAATGTATAATTTTTTTTAATGTTATTTAATATCAAGCTCTGTTGATTAACATAGCCCCTTGACAATATGCAATGAACATGAGTAATGAAAGATTTGTCAATGGAAAAATTGAGATAATAGTATACTGTATATAGTTATGTAGCAGTTGCACAGTATATCACTACATTTTATACATTCAGTTTACTTGGCTTATGAGCTTCTGTCCACCACATGATCTAATTTCTTCTGCTAAATTGTTGACATGTGCTTTAGCTGATGCTTAATTATACAATGCTTCAAGCTCTGTTTTCTGAGAAGAAAGGATAGAAACAATAACTGAAAGTAAAGATAACAATTACATGCTTTATGCAGGCATAGAAAGTTTAAAATCAAGATTTGTATTTCAAGAAGACATTCAAACATGTTGGAGAACCGATGAGCCACTTGGAATCAATTGCTTCCTCTGAGGTACTTTTCTTGGTATCACTAAATATTTCTGGATTACTTTTACTAAATTTTCACACCACCATTCTGCAATTTGCTTCCTCAAAGGATGCAAGAGAGGAAAATATATAATTATTAAGAGAGAAAAACATCTCATCCAACTTAAGTTAATGTGAAAACATTAACAGTACATGATCAACACTACTCAGCTGCAGGAAATCTCATTCCGGTTAGATTATTGTGAAAACATTGATCAACTTCAAAGTGCACGATCAGCACTACTCGGCTGCAAGATCTACAGCTTTGAGGCTGCGTCCTTGTCTAAGAACCATTTCAACTCCCCTTCAGGTGAAACCATTGCAACAGGAAGCTTAGGAGAATTTTGAGATCCACGCAGCGCAGAGTGAACAGCAACCGATTCTGCAGCACCAGTCACCACAAGTGCAGCGTAAGCAGAGGAATTGATCACTGGAAAAGTGAAAGTAATACGCTCCGGGGGCGGTTTTGGGGAGTCCTTGATGAAAGTAACCCATCTTTTATTCTCCTTCACAAGAGGATGCCCTGGGAACAAAGATGCTACATGGCCATCTGGACCCATACCAAGCAGCATGAGATCAAATTTGGGAAATCCAGTGACCGGTGATGAAGCTATTACACCGTTCTTGACCAACTGTCTGAGACGTGTCTCGTAATCATCAGCCGCTCCCTCAGCTGACAGGGTATCGTTGATTGCATAAACATTGCAGGAAGGAACAGGCACCTGTCAAGAAGAGCCACGATCGAAGCACCAACGAGTCAGATTGATAGAGCTTTTTAAAGAAGACTATACATAAAAACACTACCTCCGATCCTTTTATCTGTTACTATCACTTTTTGGTATATCCTTGGATCAACATATCTATGATCGAAAGATATGTCAAAAAATAACACGGATAAGAGAGACTGAGAAAGTACCATATAAACCAAAATCAAAACTGACGCGATTTGTCTCTCTATTGCAACATTTTACATGACTTTAAGAAATATACCCATTACCCAATAAAGGGAACATCCTATGCAACAAAGGGATCCATTCGCTTGATCCATTCATACGAACATTGGTTTCAGGTTTTCAGCTTGAACAGACACATACTTTGAACTAACCTTCTTTTTATTTCTCACAGCAGAACACACCAATGAACAAGAAACAAACATGTGAAAAATATTGAAGAACAAAAAAAAGATATACCTTGGATAGCAACCCATCATAAGCAAGCTTGTAGTTACTATCTTCATGAGTCTTGGGCACTACTCTCTCATCCAGCCAAAACACATGCCACTTAGACCATTCAATAGAATCAACATAAGGTGGTTCCAGCAATTTCCTAAAACCCCAAACATAAACCTCCAAAGTTACCGAATTTTTAATCTAAAAAATTTACAAAAGAATCATCAAATTAAAAGAAATTGCTTCCATTTTGTATGTTGGGTACGCATCAAAATGGGAGCTTGAGCTAACCTGAGATTACTGATGAGAGAGCCACCGGACAAGCAAACGGTGACAGCGCCTCTTTCAGAGGTGAACTTGTTGGAGATCTCAGCGACGTATTTGGCCAGAGACACCGCAAGCTCCTCTTCTTCGAAGACCTCCACAACCACATTGCTCTTCTGGGTCTCCGCCATCGACGATTTCAGAGGTGAAAAAAGCCAACTTTTGTGTTTTGGAGTAACCCAAGAGAGAGAAAGCTCAGTGAAGAATGGGGTCGAAGAGAATCTAAGTGAAAAAGAAGTTGGTGGAACATGAAGTGGGGTTGGGTTGGTGAGAAGAGCGAAAAGGGGTTTGATTCATTTTGGGGAAAAAACAAAAATACAGAGTAATTATGAAAATTTACATTTTAGACGGATTATTTCTTAAAAAAAAATACTAATAATTTTTTTTTAAAATAATAAATATGAATAAAACAGTTTAAGTTAAAAAAT
>NC_029788.2:122857266-122864869 GCF_000816755.2 Arachis ipaensis
AAAAAATATTTATATTTTGTAAATTATGAATTTGAATATTTGTGAAAAATAATACGTTTTTCTAAAAGTTTTTATATTGAGTGTCTTTATTAGCGAATGTAAAATTTTGAGTTATTAGATAACTTTGTATATTTTCATATAAATTTTTAGTTTTTTTTTTGTAAAAAAATGAATCATTATAATTGTTGAGTTTTTTTTTTCTGAGAGTTACCTGAAATGTTGAGTTGGGTTTGAATGTGAGGTCCAAATTCCTTGTGAAGCAATGTCTGACTTATTTATGAGTCGAGGTGCCGCCGTTTGAGTTCCTCGTGAGGAGGTGGGGGGTGGTACCTACAAAAGACTCCGATACTTAAGTTAGCATGGGTTTTAGGCAAATTTTTTAGTAGATTAGAACATAAATTATACTTAATGGGTGTCAGTGTATTTATAGTAGAGTTATTAACCACCTTTGGAGTAGTTCTATCTTTTTTGGGTGGATAGCCGTTCCCTTTACTTTGGGATTTTGTTAAGATCATCCTTTTAGATGGGGTGAAAACATTTGCGGAAGCAATTACTCATTTGGGAAAGTAGAGCTGGGCTTCCTCTATAACGTCTGATCTCTTTAAAGAGGTCGGGTAAATGATATCGGCCAACCTTCTTTAATTACGCCTTTTATCTTTAGTTACGCCTTCTGAGTCTCTGCCATCGACGATTTCAGAGGTGAAAAAAAGTCAATTTTTGTGTTTTGGAATAACCGAAGAGAGAAAAAATTTAGAGAAGGAGAATAGGATTGAAGAGAATCTATATGATAAAGAAGTTGGTGGAACATGAAAGTGGGGTTGGGGTGGGTTGGTGAATAGGGTGGCAATGGGAGAGTAGATAGGATTTGGATGTCGCATGAGCGCAATTAAACATTTGTTTAAGTATGTGCACAAGAAAAATGATCATGTAATTACAATTATTTATAAAGAAAACTCTAACCAAAGTATATAGGTTGCGGATGAAATTTGAAGCTGCTATAATTGGGCTTTTTTACCTAAATGCGCATGTAAAATACTTTAATTCCCAAAATGCGCATGGTTTGAAATTTTTCTGAAAATGCGCACTTCCATTTCTTTTCCGGCGTCTGCGAAATGGATTTCAACATCATTTCACTCCAGGTGCCCACGAAATGGGCAAACCATATCAGGTTCAGCTCCCACGAAATGGCTAGCCCATTTCCTTGGTGGCAGCAGCGAAATGGAAGGAACAACTCAGGGGCGCCAGGCACGAAATGGGGGCACTGCGGAGGTGAGTTTGGGCACTCCATGTCTCTTGTACTGCATAAGAAATGTGACAAATTTGTGTGTACTGCACACGAATTGGAACAACGGCTAGGCTATAAAAACCCTTCTCCTGCAGAACTAAAGCCACAGTTCCAATTCTCACTTCTTCTACCCTTCCTTCTTCTTCGAAAATTCCATTTTCATAGAAGCTGCTTTCACCAATTTTTTGGTGTGATAATGGCATCTGAATACATTTATGTGGTCATATATCCCAACGAAAAAATTTTGTATACAGCTGAGGGAGTGACCTTTATGTGTGATGACCCACTTTGGATAACGATTCCCCCACAATCATGTCTGCAACAACTAAAAAATATGATTCTGATGAACACTGGGTTGATTGAAAAAAAGGAGATCAGTACGCTGATTTATAAGATGCCAGTTACGGTAGCAAGTTCGTTTACATATCAGAAAATGCATATTAAATCTGACCAGTACGTGTCGATGATGTTTTCGTATCATCATAGCATTGGAAGCATCTATTCGATGGAACTTTGTGTGAAGCTCCAAGATGTGGGGGGCAGCTCATCTAGTTTGAATAACGTGGAGGAAATGCGAAATTCCGGTGCTGGTGAAAGCATTCCTTTTTGGAGATTGGTAGGGCTCGCAGTTCGTCCTTTAACGCCTTCGCGGCCCCTGCCCAGAATGTAGAAATTCCTGACCGACGTCCCTCCCCCACTGTCCATGTCGCATATCCGGAAGAAATGGCCGACGGGTTGGCTGACTCCTCTGAGGAAGACGAGATTGAGGATGATAGCGGAGAGGAAGCAGAAGTTGTTCCGAAAACCTAACCGCTTGACGGCGAAAGGGTCATCCCAACTCGTGTCGAACCGATAAATGTCGCAAGGGTTGGAGGTCTTTCCAGCAGCACCCCGACCACTACCTGCACCTGAGTCTTGGTCCAATAAACTTGACAAATGTGGAGGACATACCCAGTAACTATGGTTTGACCGGTGAAATGGAGCTAAAGCTTGGCTTGAAATTCCTGAATAAAGATGCAGCAATGCTTGCTATTAAGAACTAAAACATCCGTCGAAGTGCAGAATTCAAAGTAGTGGAGTCAGATCATACTCGGTATGTATGTCGATGCAAACTTTTTGGTGACCAATGTTGCTGGATGGTGAGGGTTGCGAAGACGAGGGCGTCCAGATTTTGGAAAGTTTGAAAATACCAAGGGCCTCACAGTTGTTTGGCATCTGCGACGTTGCAAGATCATGCTCAACTTGATTCAAATGTCATATGCCAGCACATATTCCCCATGGTTCAGGCAGACGCGACCATTTGCATAAAGGTGTTGCAGGGATCTGTGGAGTTGGCGTACGGATATAAGGTGTCTTACAAAAAGGTTTGGCTAGCGAAGCAAAAGGCAATAGCTAGAATCTATGGAGACTGGGACAATTCTTATAACCAGCTACAGAGATACTTCAACGCGTTGCAAACTTTCATTCCAGGTAAGCCTTTTTTCGGATTGCATACTTGTTTTGTAACAATTATTATGTTCTTATGAATTTGCACTTTCATCATAGGTACAATTGTCGACCTTCAAACCCGACCATACTATGTCGGCAACACGCTCGACCGTGAAAGTGTCATGTTTCATCAAGTATTTTGGTCATTCTCATCGTGTGTCGAGGCATTCAAGCACTGCAAGCCCCTAGTCTCAGTTGATGGAACACACCTGTATGGTAAGTACACGGGGACCTTGTTGATAGGAATAGCACAGGACGGAAACAACAACATTCTTCCGATAGCTTTCGCGCTTGTGGAGCGGGAGAACACAGATGCGTGGTACTTCTTTCTGACCAACTTAAGGAGACATGTGGCTACTCAACCGGGAGTTCTACTAATCTATGACAGGCATGCAGCTATAAAGGCTGCACTCGAGCGAGATGGTTGTGGCTGGGAACACAATGTTTACTGTGTCCGACATATTGCGTCCAACTTTGCAACAAACTTCAAGAGTAAGGAAGCCAAAAGAGGTGGATCCTGAGGTGGATCCCAAGCATTAACCTGAGGTGGATCCTGTACTGAAAAGTCTGGGACCTGCATCTCCTCATCTTTGACAGCCTGATGTCTTCCACGGCGGGAACGATGGTGTCTCCTGTCTTGTGGAACTGCTGGTAGCTGAACAACTGGGGTTCTACCGCACTCTGCCGGGGCCCCTCGCGGAATGTCATCTCCTCGGGGATCATGCAAGGCATCCGGGGATGACAAAAACCTCTTTGTCCTCGAGCAATACCACATATAATAATCACGACTGGGTTGCAAGGTATCTGCCGTATCAATCTGTAGCCGATATGATATAGTCCGTCGGTTTGCCCACACTTCAAACCATGTCTGCAGGCGGATGGGCCACCATCCATCTTCGTTGCGAGCCGATTGGCGATGGAAGATGTCTATGTTTAACGGAGGGTTTGGTGGACCTTTTTTGCCACCGAATTGCCGCATGACTCTATCGATGTTAACAATCTCGATCCAGCGGAACAGAATCAGTGACACGACCGCCATAGAGAAATCCCCATGTGGAGCTCCAAAAAATTCCGTAGACACCCTCGACAGAATACGTGCATCCCTGTATGGCATCCACATAAACTACCAAAGCCAAATGTCATTTACACAGGTAGACGAACTTTCAAGGAGAAAACAAATTCATGCTAGAACATACAACAAGAATAATTACCTCGTCCACCTTCAAATTGTCCAACCTCAGACGGTGCCTTTGCAAGCGTTGCTTGGCGTAGTCATTCTTTCCTCTCTTGCCCGACCACCTATGAAAGAACACCATGATCATAACCACATTTAAATAAAAACGCAAATGAAATAACAACACAAGTCATAAATACGGAAGATGTGTAACATAATATATTACGTTGTAGCTAACGAAAATATGTATGGGCTCGTCACGTCTGGTGTCCAGAAAGGAAGCCTGAAGTATATCCAAGACATCAGCAATGTATGACAGCCAGACATTTCCTCGACGTTATAATCAGTCGCTAGGCACATGCCTCTATACAACCAACAGAGCACGGCACTGCCCTAACTATATGTACTAATGGCGTCATAGTTGGCCAGGAGAGGAAGATAACGTACGTGAACCGTGTTGTTCGCTTTGTCAGGAAGTAAAACGCCACCCAATAAATACATAATGTAACAACGTGCATACCGTACGAGGACGTCCTCGGGAGAGTCAAGAGGCATCTATTGTAGTTTACTCTTGAGCCACTTCAATTTTATGTTATACTTCGTGGTCCCAACATGTCCGTCAGGAACTTCACCGAGGAGTTCCTTACACCATTGCCAAATATCCCTCTGGTGGAACTTACTCCATGACCTTAGAGTGCCGCTCACCGGCTCACCGTCGATTGGTAACCCCAAATGCATGGCAACATCCTCCAAAGTAACAGTACACTCATCCCATGGGAGGTGGAATGTGTGGGTCTCAAGACGCCATCTTTTCACAAGAGCGCTAATCAATGGGTTGTCGTACTCAAAACGCTTTATCAAAGACGCATAATAGAATCCGGCTCTTCTTAGATACGGTTCAAGCATCTGCCTCCTAATCTCCATACTCGGATCTGCTTCGTCCACAGAGAAAATATCGACCAGTGTGCCATGTGGAGTCAACACATGGGCCGGCTGATATTGAAATACATCAAAATACAATTATTCAGTTTACAACAATTTTTTTTATCATTAACAAATTTTTATTTATTTATTAAAAAAACTCACCTTCACAGGTAAATGAGCAGAAATGTGAAATTCATCCAACCTATTAAGGTTTTCTTCCACATTAATTCCACTTCCACTCATTTTTATGAATTAAAAAAAAATATTACTCCAGCACAAAAACTTTTGTTCACCCCACCAACAAACACAACTATCCCCTACACCCCACTACTTCTCTCCTTTTTTTTAACCTTAGAATTGGTCCTCTCCCTTCACCCCCTTTTATATTGCTTCACTCACAAGAGTACAATAAATTGCCTCCCAATCCACCCACTGCATGCTCGTACGAAAATTGTAATATTGGAAGTTGCTGCCTTCACTACCCGCCTATCCATTTCGTGTCTACCACACGTGAGGAGTGCCATTTCGTGTGTGCCTCCCATGACTTGGCCAATTCGTGGTTGTCATATATGAAATGGGCCATTTCGTGTGTGCCATAGATGAAATGATCCATTTCGTGTATGCCATGGCTGAGGTGATCCATTTCGTGGTTGAGGCAATTGAAATGGTTTGTGTCAGTCGCCAGAACCCATTTCGCGGACACCCCCCATGATATGCCTCCTATTTCCATTTCGTGTGTGTTCCTTGCGAGTTGGCAGTGCATATTTGAGGATGAATTTCAAACCGTGCGCATTTTGGGAATTAAAGTATTTTACATGCGCATTTACGTAAAAAAGCCCTATAATTGTGAATATATATCAATATGTGATGTTTGGTTATGAAATTTAAGTCAAAGAGTTTACTATTATCCGTCTACTATTCTATCTATCCGGTGAATAAGTTATTGTTTATGAGAACTTAGAATATATAGAAAATATTGTTTACTGTCAAAGAGTTCACTGTCATAGAATGTTGCTTATAAGAAAATTATTTTTTATTTGGATGGATGCTAACAAAAAATATGTATAGAGAATCACATTGATATATTTTGAATATTTTACAAAATTTGTTTGGCAAAAAATTTAAAAGATATGAACACCAAAAAATTTTTTTTTTATTAGTAGATTGACTCATATTTTTATAGAAAGTGAAAGAGATTATTTTTGTCTTTTACTGAATATTTTTATAAGAGTTGTACTAATTTTAAAGACACAAAAATAGTGAATGGTGTAATTTATAATACTTTTAAAGATGTCTATTTTTTTTGTTTATTGCACAATAATAAGAAATTTATAGATGTCTTAAATAAACAAGTAATTGGACATCTACATCATATGTGAGGAGGTTATTTATAATTTTATTTGCAACTTTTTAGATGATATTCTGTATAGACATCGAAGACATTTGAACATAAATAGTATAATTTTATTATTTTAGTTGTGTATTTCATACTTTAAAGAATATTTTATGGCTATATATAGTTTGTTGATCTAACTTTTTTTTAAATGTGTTAGATTTAATTTTGTCTGATAAAGATATCAAAAATTTTGCATTGTCAGACATAGAAGATATGATGCATTCTTATGAAAGGAGCTTGTAAGAATATTCTCCAATGTCAATTTTTTTCTGGTAGTAATTACTCATCATTACAGGATGCATGACTAATAACATTAATTAGGGACCTTAACATCATCAATATTGTGCATGGTGACTGTGAAACAGAAAGAAGCTTATGACAGAGTTATGTAGGCTGTGAACGGGTCTGAAAGAGGATTTTCTTTTTCCTTTATAGTCAGGGTGGTTATGGTAAAACATTCCTACAACATTCCTTCACTTGGTTGAATGCAAAATACTAATAGGGACCAAAATAAGAAGAATTACATTAATTTTAAGAATGAATATGATTCCAAATAAAGAGAGCATTTCAATCAAGTTTTGGAGAAAATAATTACCATTGATAGTGTCTTTTGGTATGACAATCAATAAGATTTAAGGACAAACGTTGAAAATAATGGGTTTGGGTTTGTATACCGAGACTGATTTTTATACATAGATCATTATATAGGGCACTTTTAAGAGTTAAGAGTAAGTAAGGGATAAAGGTTTTAATTCAGAATCATGAGGGGGTATCAGAGAATTACATGATTAATGTTGTGTATAGAGATGTTTTCGATAAATTGAGATGATCAGATTAACCAATTAGTATCTTTTTGTTATTAATTGTATTTTTTCATATTTTTTTATAGTTGGATAAAAATTTTAATATAAGTAATATTTATATTTTATTTGATACAAGAACAAAAATACAAACTTATGAATGTGCAGTGATCAATGCTAAAGATATAGACTAAAATTTTAGTTGTTTACAAAAAAATGAGTACGCATATTTTTCATATAAATTAAGACATTAATTATTAATGTCAGATTTTGATAGTGCATAAATCGGAGAGTCCGATTTGTGATGAAATGAATTTTTTTTTTCGTTTTTAAACAAATTGAAGGGTCTCATTTGTATGTTTAAATTTAAATTTTATTTTTCAACAATTCAAAATATAAATCTGACAAAAAAAATTTTAAAAACTACATATTTAACTTTCAAATTTATGATATCCACAAAAAAAAATACACACACTAACTTTTCACATTATTAAAAAGTACCACCAAAATTTCAATAATAAAAATAAAAAGTGGTG
>NC_029788.2:122865044-122868053 GCF_000816755.2 Arachis ipaensis
TTATTATTATTATTATTATTATTATTATTATTATTATTATTATTATTATACCGTACAAACACATTTGATATTTATTAAAATTAAAATATCAACGCTGGTGTTTTGTATTTTGAGTTTTTTTTTTGTTTCCCACGGTATTCTTTAACTCAACAGGACAAGGACTAATCCGTCGCGGTATTGAGCTCTATTCAAGGGTTTGTCGTTGGCCAATGAGTTGCTGTATGCACAAGGCGGAATTCAAACCTCCGACACTTGCTTAAGCGAACTAGTGAACTAATCACTAGATCAACCCAACTTGATTTGTATTTTGAGTATTTGACATGGGCACATGGCCAACGCTAATAGTGTGAATGCTTAAATTATCAAAGACATTAGTAGTTATAGACGAGATTAATCACTGGTCAGCCACATTTTATACCAATATAGAAAGGTGCATGTGATCATCGTATACTTTTCTCTCACGTAAAAATTCATGATAATTATTAGAAAAAAAAAAAAGAAAATGAACAACTTTACTAAAATGGCGTAAAAGATAGTATTAATTAGCAAGTAATTAGTTTCATTCTAACTATATTTGTTAACTAATATCTGATTTTAGATTTTAATATTTTTATCCTAATTAAACTACTAACTTAAAACTTCTGGTTTAGGAACTAACGTAATATTTATTATCTTTTTTTTTTTGTCGGAAAATATTTATTATCTTAACTAATCTCAATTCGTTACTAAATAGTAATTACATTTGTATTTTCTTTCCTTTTGTTTTGGTCGACAATATTAATGTAGGAATTGTCCATTTATCCTTAGGATTTGAAGAAGGCCCAATAAAAAGTCTATGAATAAGTTTTAAATTCATTTTTAATTTTCTTTTCTGTTGCTAATAAAACGAACTCTAGGCAACTACCAAAAACTATTACTACGTACAGTGAGATGTCAATGGATCGATCACAATATAACTGTCATTTCATTTGATTCATGTAGCTTCATCTGTGATTTATTGTTGTTTAATTTTTTTGGTTTCCATGGTATCCCTCAATTCTACAGGATAAAGACTAATTTGTCGCAGTACTGAACTCCATTTAAGGATTTGTCACTGGTAAATATGTTGCTGCATGCACAAAGCGGAATTGTTTAATTGACGTCGATAGTTATTGCATGCAATATGGGGTGAAATAGTAGTCAATTTGTATTTAAAAAAAAATTGTAACTTGAATTTAATTTGTATGCACGGACTTACCTATTTTTCATAGATATCCGATCATATATTCTCATGTCATCAAAATTCAGCTTTTGTGTTTTTGGGTACAAGAGACAAAAAAAAAGTAAAAAGAAAACGTGCTCCATGACAATCTTAAAAAGCAATGAGAACTTAAGTAATAATTCAGGGGAATATTTCACATGCAGATGCTCTTTGATACCTAGTTTCAAACATAGGAACCAAAATTCCCATGCAAACATTCTCACGAATGGCCCCACAATCCGCTAACAGAACGTTCTTTTTTCCAAACTCAATTCGTTTTCAGTTTTGTTTCGGAGGGGATTATTCTAACATAGATGTACATATCAAGTACTGTAAACATAAATAGTAACACAGAAATAAGGGATATCCATTGCAATCTCATAAGAAATCAAATAAAACATACAAAAAAGTTCCTCTATGACACAACCGCATAAACCCAAAGTATAATGAAGTCAGTACAGAAATTTATTCTATGCAATCACCCTTGAGTTGTATCATTCTAAACCAAAGTTCTCTATTTTTCTAGCAAATGAAAAACCTTCCCTTGCAAGTTCATCCACATTCTGGACTGAAGGTCGGACCCTTGCTACATATTCCATAGCATCGCGCTCCTCATCGATTCTTCCCTGCAAAAAGGCGCCAACAACTTTCCCATCTTTAATCCAGTATGACCCAAACTTAGGAAAAGATGACTCGGGGCTGCAATCGAGTCAGCTCATGAGCTAATGAGCTGAGCTTATCCAAGCTCAAGCTCGGCTCATTTAATTTATGAGCTCAATTCCAAGCTCAAGCTTGGCTCACTAGCTCACGAGCTTAGCTTATCAAACTATTAACGAGTCGAGCTCGAGCTAGCTCATGAGCTGGCTTGACTCACTTCCAACTCTAGAGGCAACCTAAAGACATGGCCCTGTTTCTATTCTCCTTTTTCACTATAAATTCATAATATTACTTCTTTAAAAATGAAAAAAACAAAAATTGTATCCCTATTGTTAAAGTATTATCATTTTAATGGATTGATTACAATATAAGGATGTGTCATTTCATTTGATTCGTGTAGCTTAATCTGTGATTTATTGTTGTTAATTGATGTCGATAGTTGTTACATGCAATATGGGGGTGAAATAGTAGTCAATTTTTATTTAAAAAAAAATTGTAACTTGAATTTAATTGCTATACACGGATTTAACTATTTTTCATAGATATCGATCATATATTTTCATATCATTAAAATTTAACTTTAATAATTTTGGTAACGTGCAGTAAGAGCAAAAGCAGAGGATAATATGATTCAACTTGTTATGTTTTTGGGCACAAGGGACTAAAATAAAAAAAAAGTTAAAAGAAAACATGCTCCCATGGCCATCTTAAAAGAACAATGACAACTTAAGTGCTTGATTGGTTTAAGCGTTTTCATTGAAAATAAGGTATAAAAATATGATTGATTAAATATTTAAAAAAAAAATAAAAACACTATCTTTTGAAAATGCTTTTAAACTAAATCACTGGATTTTTTGTTTTGGGACAAAGATTTGAATTTTTGCTATTCATTTTTATATGTTTTTTTTCATGCTACATTCCTCCGTGTAATATTTTTTCCGCCTTTCGCTGTTATTAGGATATCTATTGTTTACTTTTAATTTATACGTATATCTCTTGAAAAGGAAAGATTTTTTTTATTTTATTTGACCATAATAAGTAAAAAAAAATAAAATTTTAATTAAAATTAAAATATGTATTTATTAAATTTTTTTATTTTATTTAGTATTAAA
>NC_029788.2:122869072-122870813 GCF_000816755.2 Arachis ipaensis
TATTTTTATTATTTTTGATAATTAAAAATAAATTTTTTTTTTATAAATTAATTGTATTTTTTAAAATATAAAAAAATAAAAATAAAAATTATTTTTAAAAAATAAAAATAAAAAATATTTTCACAAACTAATCAAATAGATCCATGTCTCCAAAAATGTAAGGTACTCATATTCTTTAACTGTTTCCCTTCTTTGCCACCTGTGATGGCCTACATAAAACATGTTACAGTATAATAATTGGATGCCGTAGTGATTAACCATTTGTGAGAAGTAGTTTCGCACACATGTTCGAATCTTCTCTCATTGTATAATTTCAAGGAGAAAGAAGCAACACCACCAATATCACTGAGACTTAAGTATTAACAAGACATTAAGTATTAGTAAGATGAAAAAAAAAATTGAAGAAATGAGTATAATGCATGATATTTTCTAATATCCTCAAGAATCTTTAAAAAAAGGTTTAATTACTCTGTTGGTCCTATAGTTTTACCAAATTTTTAATTAGGTCCCTATACTTTTTTTCTTTTTAATTGGATCCCTACAGTATTTTTAATTTTGTAATTACGTCCTTTTCATGTTAAAAATATTAAAATTAACATAATATTTTTACCAAAATACATGCGGTCAAAGATTTAATTAAGTTTTTAATTATAAGTACCTTCAATTTACGAAAAAATATTCAGTTAACTCTAATATTTTTTATACTAGGAAGGACTTAATTACAAAATTAAAGCAGTGTAGGGACTCAATTAAAAGGAAAAAAAGTATAGGGACCTAATTAAAAATTTGGTAAAACTATAGGGACCAACAGAGTAATTAAACCTTAAAAAAAATATATATTTGTATGTCTTACGTACTCCGTATGTACTCCTACTATAATTAATTACAACTACGTATTAAACTAATAACAAAACTAATTAAACTGTAAAAATTTATTCAAAATTTTCAAATTATTCTTCCTAAAATAACCTATTTTATCTTCAATTTCCAATTTTAAATTATTTACCTAAAACAATATTTTTTTTATTCCATATATTGAATAATACATTTATTTTTTTTGTCACTCTTCTCATAACATAAGCATAATAAAAGTCTGTTAATTTTGATACAATTTTAGAATTCTTTAAGCATTTATTTTCATATATTACATCACATACACATATTCTCAAATGCAAACATTAGGAAAGAATCAAAATTGTTATCTAAGTAGATTTTCGTATATTCGTCAGTTTAAAATCTAAAAATAAAAATAATTTTATTCAAATTTAGAATATACTGTTAAAAATATCTTCAAATTATTAAATGACTGATAAAATTATTTTTAAGTTTGTTAACGATAAAAATATTTTTAAAATGTGATAAAAAAATAAAAATATCAATTTCTTTTATAAATGACAACTGGATTTTACATTTAACAAATTATTTATATATTTATCCAGTTTTTTTGTAAAAATATTAAATAATTATTTAGAATTTGCATGAAAAAACCAAAATTTAATTTTTATATTTTTTGTTTTTTAAAAGATATTTTTGGCCATTAACCAAAAAATCACCAAATAATTTTAACTCAATGTCAAATCACCGAATTTCAATGATATAAATATTTCACTTTTATAATAAATATTTCACTTTTATAATCATATTACAAAATATTCGTATCAAAGTTCTATCTCTATTACTTTTTTTGAGAATATATTTGACCGTCGACTACTTTTGATGCATCTTAAAATATTTTTATTAT
>NC_029788.2:122871047-122876587 GCF_000816755.2 Arachis ipaensis
CTGAGTTGACATTTGGTTATGATTCAAATTATTATTCGAGTACATAACTATTTTCATATTACCTAGTTGTGCCTAATGGACAGACTTTCTTAAAAAATCTCCCTATCATTTAAAAAGTAATGCAGTAATTAACTTAAATATTTTCAATTAATAAAAGTATTTTAAAATTAATAAATATAATGCCCCTGCATCCTAGAATTCCATGCAAGGCACAACAGGTTTATTTAAGCTAAGTTGGTTAAATGGATATGAAATCGAAAAAAGTTGCATCTTATCCTTTTAGATAGTTGTTGGAAATCTGCACAACTCCAGATAATACTGTAGTTTACCTGAAACTTATATACTATTACTATTTTATATAAATGTTATTAATTATAAAAAAATACATTAATTTTTTATACAGTAATATTTACAAAAAAAGTATTACATTCTTTCCTAACAAAGAATCTTAATTACACTAAATAGTTTTAGTAATATATAAATGTCATTAAAAACTAAAAAATCACATATATAGTTGTCGACAATGATAGTTCAACACTTTAACTTAGCATGGAAGAAACCTTAAAAAAAACCCTTAGTTTGGAAGAACCCAAAATCTTATCAAATTATAGTGCCTAATAATGGCTAGGTAAGCGAGTGAAAAAATAAATTTGACAAATAAGAGAAAATTACATATTTAAATAAAATAAGATTTAAAATTATTCATTTATAATATTTTATAAAATAGTTATATTTCGGTCTTAAATGTAATTTACATAAATTGTTATAGGCTATAGAAATTTGAAAATTTGAATGTAAACTGTTATAGAGTACAGTAATTTATGTATATATTTGGTTTAATTACTTTGTTGGTCCTTATAATTTTGTAAAATTTTTAATTATGTTTTTATATTTTTTTTTTAATTGAGTCCTTGCACCAATTTTTTTTTTTAATTGAGTCTCTATACTTTTTTTTTTCTTTTTATTTGAGTTTTTGCATCAATTTTTTTTTAGTTGAGTTCCTATACAATTAAGTCAATTACTACCAAGAGAGACCTAATTAAAAAAAAATTGGTACAAAAATAATTAAAAGAAAAAAAATATAAGGACCTAATTAAAAATTTCGTGAAACTATAGAAACCAATAAGATAATTAAACCTATATATTTCAATAAGTCAAAATTGTTTGATGCTATCGCAATTTATATTTAAAATAATACAAACCATAAACCGTGAGTAATTGGGAATTTTTTAAAATAAATAATTTAAATATTTTATTTATGGATATAGGTAATTTGTAGCATAAATATTTACTAATTTTCATCTTTTTACATATTTTGTTTATAGTATAAATAAATTAAAATTGTTTATATCTAGACGAGATAAGACATGATTTAATTTGGCTTATATCTCAGTATATGTGTATTTGTAAATTACGAATTTGAATATTTGTGAAAAATAATACGTTTTTCTAAAGGTTTTTATATTAAGTTTCTCTACTAGCTAATGTAAAATTTTGAGTTGCTAGATAGCTTTGTATATTTTCATATAACTTTTTAGTTTTCTTTGTAAAAAAAATAATCATTATAATTATTATCAACGAAGGTGAACATCTTTTCTAAAATTTTTGCGTTGACTACAATTTTGTATGTTTTCATGTAATTTCGTAGTTTTTCTTCTAAAATTAAGTAAAAAATAACCGAAATTTTTATCAAAAAATAACATTATATTTTTACTTATCATTAAATTTTTGCAATCTTTTCTTTATATTTTCCCAAAAAGCTTTTCTAAAAAAACTAGTTGAGTTGTCTTTATACAATTGATTATAATTTTGTATGGTTTTATGTAATTTCTTAGCTTTCTTCTCTAATAAAAAAGATAATTATAACTCTTATTAAAGAGTGAAATTGTACTTTCACTTTTTTCATTAAACTTTTGCAATTTCCTCTTTTATTTACCCAAAAACTTTTCAAAAGAATTATTTGAATTATGTTTATGCAATCATCTTTGATAAAAAAAAATATTATAACAACGACGATAAACAATTGTATAAGTATAAATTGTGAATAATTAGATTTAAGTATTGTTAATTTCTATTTCTTAAGTAAATGATATATCAGTTATAACATAAGAACTAATATTTATCTTTAATTATCAAATTCTATTGACTTAGATAACCCTTATTAATATGACAAAATGGAATAAACATAAGTAAATGAGAGATTGCTAATGGCAAGATTAGCATGATGTGACAATAGTATAAAATATTATGTGTTAAACTTTTAATATAACATTTTGGATTCTCTTTTTATATATTATTACTAGATAAAAAATAAATAAATAAACTATTATTATTATTATTTAGAGTATTTACCCAAATTGGTCCCCAAAGAATTTTTAAGTGGACGTTTTGGTCCCCAACAAAATTTAATTATGTAATTAGTCCCCAACTTTTGTAAACGTCCGTCATTTTAGTCCTTTTGTTGGTTTTTTCCGTGAAATTCTAACGGTAGAGTCCAACGTGTCACGTTCAGGTGATGAGTCAGCCGTTAAGTGCCACATGTTCAATCAAGACAAATTGGTCCCTATTCTGAATGATGCTAAACGCGTCGTTTTGGGAGTAGGACATAAGGGTGTGTGTCGTTTCGTTAGCTGAGTGGTTTTAAAGGTCCATTTTTGTCTTCCTCCCCCAAAACGAAATTACAACCAGCACCCTCTCTTCCCCTAGGTTTTACAAAGAAAGCCACCACCACGTGAATCGGTAGTCAGTCTTCCGACGACCTCGCTGACACTGTAGTTGTATTTCTAGGGACTATTTTGTCTTTCATCCCATGTGGCATTTAACAGCTGACTCAACACATTAACATGACACGTTGGACTCTACCGTTAGAATTTCACGGAAAAAACCAACAAAAGGACTAAAATGACGGACGTTTACAAAAGTTGGGGACTAATTACATAATTAAATTTTGTTGGGGACCAAAACGTCCACTTCAAAATTCTTTGGGGACCAATTTGGGTAAATACTCTATTATTTATGTAATGTTTTTTCTATATCAAGATCATCCAAAAAGAATGAAACCCCGAACTTACAAGAGCAAGTGCAATGTGTCCTGCAATTTACAACACCAAGAAAAAAGAACAGATTTCCAACCATGAATTACTTGTGTAAAACTGCAAGCATGACAGTGTCAACAAAGCTAAAATTTTATTATTACTATGAATACATAATTTAATGTGATTTCATCAATTGAATTCTACGTTTTGTACTTAAAACAGGAAATTTGGTCACAAAATGTAAACTTGGGAGCATTAATAACTTGGTAAGTCCTCATCCATCATTCATTCACTCCACATGTCATTGGCTAATGAGGGCTTCAATTCATGATAGCATTGCCTTCTCCACCAGCTCCTGCAATTCCCCTTTTTGATATGCTTCTGCAGCCAAAGAAAGGATGAGAGATTAGAAGAGGACAAGTATTTTGCAGAAACTATTAGGGTCCGTTTGGTTTGCATTTTCATTTTCTAATTTCATTTTTAGAATTTTGTGAAGAAAAAAGGAAAAACAGGAGATGAAGCAACAAAATAGAATTTTATTATTTTTACTATTTTCTCTTTTTCCTTCGCAAAATCCTAACAACAGAAAATACTGAGAATGAAAAACACAAGTCAATGGCACCCTCAGGCCTATTTGATTTCTGTTTTCGCTTCTTGTTTTCGTATTTCCTTGGTCAAATGTAAAATGTGAAAATTCACTATCTAGCTATCCCCTTAACCATTTATGATTACTATTACTACCCCTTATGATCAATGTTTAAATGATATGATTAGTGAAACAAACCAAATTCTACAAGCATCAGGAAAACAAAGCAATCATATCATAAAGCCAGGACCGATGGATCGAGCCATTATTAAGGTAACCAATGCAAAATTAACCTTCACAACTAGAAATCTGAGTGACATACCAACAGTGATATCACAGCCACCAAAAAACTCTCCATCTATGTAGAGTTGAGGAAAGGTTGGCCAACTCGAATACTCCTTCAGTCCTTGGCGCAGCAACTCATTTTCCAGTATGTTTATAGTCTCAAAAGGCACGTTCAGAGACTTCAATATCTGCACCACTGTGTTCGAGAATCCGCACTGCGGAAAATCCTTAGTTCCCTTCATAAACAGAACTACCTTATTTGAAGTAACAACTTTATCCAATGTAGACTTCAATTGAGGAGTCAATCCTGCAAATAAAACCAAAAACCCAACATATAATTAGGCGTACCAGTAATTATCAAGTAAAAATCCTCAACTTAATCATATTTCTTTTCAAACCTCAAATTAGTCCTCTAAATAGCTTTAACATCAATTTGGTCATCAATGTTTAAAATAGAAATCAGTATCACACTGATGTATATTTAGATAACAGTTTCAGTCCTTTCATAGTTATTTTACTCTGTGAAGGACCAAACAGTAACCTTATAATCACATCAATGCTCAACCTTTCACACCATAAATCAATAGAAATTCAAGAAAAGTTTCCAAAACATGCTAAATAAGTAAATATTTACCAACCATGATTTCTCATCTTCCTAAAATTCTTTTGGTTAACAATTTACAGTACAGTGTAGTATATAGAAATCAATCTACAATAACAAAGAAAAGTAAATAGACTAATTTTGATGCAACTAATCACACTTTGAAAATGCTAATTCGATAATCTTAGATTTAAAAACACTGATTTGGGCATTTACTCTACTATGATTATTAGTTTAATAAGCTCAGACATACTAAATAAAGACTTATTTTAACAATATGAATGTTGACACAATTGAAAATTCAAAAGAATCCCAAGTCCATAAAACCAGCAAAACGAGGGTTTTGGTGAATTGTGATTGAAAAGCTGAAAGAGTGACAAAGGTTGAAACTTTGGCATGCCCAGATCAAAACCCATGAACGAAATTGAAATTGAAAGAGAAGGGTAAGTAGAATCAGTACCAGAGGAGCACCGAACAATTGTGGAAGCGCGTTTGTGTTGTTTAGGGTGGAACTGAAAGAGGAGCTTCTTGTTGTTGTTTTGAGTCAAAGCAAGAGGAGGAGAAGGTTGCAGAAACAGTGTTCCTCGAAGGTGGGAGTGCGATGATGATGATGATGGAATTGTTGGGTGCAAATTGAAAGGTTTAATGCACCAACAAGAAGACATTTTTTCGTGCTTCGTATCAAAATCTCAGGACACCACAAAATTTCTGTTGTGTTTGGTCCAAATATCAGTTGCGTTGTGTTCTGCTTTGTAAACTTTGTTTATTTTATTTATTAGCTTAATAAAAATTATGTGGTGTTATTTCATAGAAGGAAAAGAAATAGAGTTTCTTTAAGATTCAAGGTTATTAATTGATAAAATTTTAAAGAAAACATATAAAAATGAAGTTTTTAATATATTATTATGTATTTATTAAAATAAAAAATTTTATAAAAATAAGTAAGTGCTAATTTAAAATCATAAAATTTCAAAACACTAATCTTTATTATTAAATGAGAAAAAAATTTCAAAAAAAAAAGATAATAATAATC
>NC_029788.2:122876742-122884636 GCF_000816755.2 Arachis ipaensis
AGTGAGATAAGACTTTTTTTTATTGATTTGTAAAAATTCAATTCAATTAAATTTTATAAAATTAGTTTATTTGGTTTATAAAGATAAGAATAAATAATAATACATTCTACTCAACTGATGCAAACTAGACCAACTGAGAGAATATTCCTGAGGCTCTTGATTACAAGCAAAGGTTTCTTTATCACTAATGAAGGTTACCTATGACTATGAGAATGCCAAAGGGAAAAAGGTGATTGATCAAATGAGCATTTGAAAGGTTATAATGAAGAAAATCCTGCTCACAAATTACAAAATATAACTGTCAATAAGGATACTTTTCATGGCTTTAGAACTTAGAAATTGTATACAAAATTAAGAGTAATGATACTAAGACTTAGGATGTTGGGAAGAAATCATTGTTACAAATTCATGTTATCATTTTATTTATAATCATTGGACAAATCATGTGACAATGTTCATCTTTGATGGAATTTCTTAACTTGAGAACCAAAGAAAAATTGTATCAATTCTCCTAATTGAGATCAACAAGAAAAGTTTTTTTCATTTTATCTATTTACCAACAAGAAAAACAGTTGTTGATTGAATATGCAATCATGTCTCCTTTCCAAATTCCAACAGGCAAAGGATTTTTGTATACAGAGAAAATCAAATAAAAGAATCTATTGATGATCTGCATCAGCTGTAATTTCAATCCCCATCAAAGACAGTTCTTCACAAAGCAAATCAACACTCTTGAAATGTACACCTTTGATTCCAACTTCTATTGCTGCCTCCACATTCTTTTTCCTGCCACAATAAACCCCAAATTAGGAATTTAATTTCTGTACACTTTCAGTATAAACATTATACAAAACATTCTAATTATGTATTGTCATGTCATAAAAAGTAACCAACTTTCACATCCAATACTTCTATGGTCATCCAAAAATAAAAAAAGAAAAATTTAGTTTGATGATCGTGTATAATTAAGTTTAGGAATTTGCAAAAGAGAAATCAGCACCTTTAATAGCGACTGAGAGGGTAAAAAATAAATAAACATAAAGGGTGTGGAAGTACAATAGATTTTTAAGTTTCATAATATAATCTCATAAAAAATATTCTCAGTTCTCAATAAAAATAACTCATTTTCCCTTGATACATTCCTCAATACAGAGGTAAAATAGTCATTCATTCACACGAAAAGGACGAGAACTAAAGAAAGTTAAAACTCATTCTCATATAGATGACAATAAGAAACATCCTGGTATGATTTAATAACCGAATAGTGTACAGTATATAAAGAGAAAGAGTAGAAACCTGTCATCTACAAATATACAATTTGCTGGATCAACTTTAAGATGTTCCAAAGCTTCCATAAAGAACTCGGTATCAGGCTTCCTCTTTCCTGAAACACATTATAATAAATAGGGCCAATACTGCATAAGTTTTCAGTGATTTGATATAGTTTGAATTTATGCTTCAGCCCTCATTAATCAAATCAAAACAAGTTGTGCTATACCATATGTACACGAACAAAATGTCCAAGATAAATATTTTGATAGTTCTAACTTGTCTTCAATCAACTGGTACCTACAATACAAGACATTCTGAAGAAGACTGTGGGGATGCAAAAAAACCAAAATCATAATAAGAACGACTGTCTTACCATATGGGGTAGTTTGTAAAAGCATGCATCTCATAGTTGTTTTGCTTTAAGGAAAGAAGCAAATGTTCAATTCCTTCAATGTATGAGTATCCACTTGTCATGCAAGTTTTAAGGCCTGTGATGGAAACACACATGAAACTCAGTAACTTAATCAAACTCAACAGCCGCTTAGCACACAACAATAATACATTTAGTGTACTTTAGGAGAGCTCTAAATAAAGCTCAACAATCTCTTCTAGAACAAAGAAGTTAAAATGTTACAGGGCAAGGGACTCTAAACTATGAATAACGATGATATAAAGCGGTCTTAACAGGTCATGGTAAAGCATGTAACAAACAAGCAATCAACTATTAGAAAATAAACAGCAAGCTGAAAATTGTCTCGATTGACACAAATTGGAGTTAATAATTCCTTTAGCATCCAATATCAGATTAATATCAAGTAACTTATCATCAACACCCAAAGCATTCCAGGAGAAAAGGATGCTAAAACTTCTGGAAGGACAAAAACAATTTTTTTTCCCTCGGAAAGATCACCAAAAGGCTAACATTTTGTGGGGTTGGAAGAACTGTAGCCAATCTGGAATTCATCTGAAATGATTTGATCTATGAACAAAAATATCGACATCAGCATTTTGCGGTTCTCAAAAGTCAGATTTTCAATGTATTATATTAAACTAAAATAGTATCATGTACATGACTAATACTAAGTTATCAGCTCTAGCAACAAAATGTTAGACCAACCTTCTAAATCAACATCCCTTCCGTCCTTAAAAAATTTTCTCGCTAGCTCCATCTGGAAGAGAAAAACATTATTAAGAACAATGTTATGAAAGTGGAAACTACTTAACCATTTTATGCAGAAGATACAAGAAATTCGAAAGCAAGTAGTGAAAAGCAAATTTTTTTTAAAATGCTTAGATTTCTGTCCTAATTCGCTAAAAACGTCAACAAGTTTAAAATATGGTGAAAATGATGTGCGATCGACTTCAGGTAAAGTTCATAATTGAGAATCGTTAGCTGAAAAATCAGTCAAATAATCTAAAAGCTCTCAACTATCAACTTCACGTGAAGTATACATATAATGATATAAATTATGAAATCCAAATTCGGTTTTCAAATAAAAAGAAGACTCCTTAAACCGTTAGAAGCAGTGACGGATCTTGAAACAAAATTTTGGGGGCAGATAGAAGATAATTGTCAAGATGCTTTTGATATGAACCCCATTGAAGATAAGTTTGTCTAACCTCATTTCTCTGATTTGGGTGATATTGCCAAATTTAAAGTCGTTTTTCAAGGTCTCGTTCTAAAGAATTAAGGTCAAACTCATCAGATGTAACTCTTTAAACTTTTGAAGGTTGTATCTCACTTTCTTCATGATTTATTAAAGTAGAAAAACTATCCACAAGTGTTATATTATAAAAGTTATATGTCACAGCCCAAAATGAACCATGACCGCCGCTCAGGGAAACAGTTCCTAGCAAGCCTATCAGACTCAAATATAAATTAAATAAGAAAGTTACAAATATTTTAAAGAAATTTACAGTTTCTAAAATGAATAATTTCATATTTTTAATAAAAGGTAAAATAAATAGATATGGATGGATCCTGCCTGTGACATATGTAGCATATGACGTCTAAGAACTTAACAAAAATGAAGTACCAATTGCAGATCATTACTCTTGAATAGAAGGCTCACACATTCAAGTATTTGTTCCTGAAAAATATTTTTAAAAAAACGGAATGAGTTTTGTAACCCAGTGACTAGACAATACATCTATAATCCACATGAGACCATATAAACATTATCATAAAAATAATTTTAGTTAGAAAATAATAATTTATATGAATATGTGAATCAATAAGGGAGTTCTCATACAGAAATAAAATCAAATAGTCCACACTTTTGCAGCTCCACCTCTAAGGGTAGCCCTTTCCTCTCGTGTGTCTGTACGGAATAACAGATCCAACGTGTGGCCTACACGTTAGGCTAGCAACGCCCCTGCTAGCTGAGATCTGAGCCAGATGCATCTAGGTTAACGTCATAACCGCCATTAACTACGGTTTTCTAATACAAGTCTCCCAAACCAATTCAAAACATATAATTTCAAATACAACAAATCTTTGATCTTTCAAATATACAAGATATCGAATCAAATCAAATCAGATAATACTTTCTCATCCGAATCATATTCAATCATATTTTCTCAATCTTTAAGGCATTTCAAACAAATTTCACAATTTTAAAATAAGTGAGTACCAACCAAATTTCAATACTTCAAAAATACATATTCAAATAAAACCAAATGCTTTAAGATAATATAAACTTTTATTTTCAAACATACATATAGTCTCATAAAAATATATATAGTCTCATGTGCATATTAAAATGAGCTTTACAAGGATAAATATTTAGTTCTAATAAATCAATTAGTAAAACTAATTTAAAATCATTTGATAATAATTTTTGTGAGTATAACTAAGTTCAAAGTTCCGTATATCAAAATAATTATAGACCTAAAACCAAACCATTATAAATGTAAAGCCTACTCACAACATGGTCTTAAGGGACCGAAGATATCGAACCCGAAGTGCCAGAATCCAAGGTGAGAAGGATTGAAGTAAAATGAAATGAATGAGTGCAGAATTTGGATCGAGACGGTGGCAGCAACTTCCACGGCTACATCGCAGATGTAATCATAACATCAACAGCTCCAACCGTTCCATGATAGCACTAATACCAGTACTCAAGATAATTTCCAGCAGAAACGCAACAAAAGTAGGGCGATAGTACTAAAACAGAGATATATTATCGCAATTAAAACCAGAGCATGTAAGAAAAGAAGGAAATATAGCAGAGTAAAGGTGGAAGCGTTACAATTTCATACATGGAGTCAGAACAGGGGAAAAATTGTGCTGATTTAGAGACAAGAATGAAGGGGGTATAGGGCTAAGCAAGATCACAACAGGGACGGAGACGGTTCATTAGTAGTGACGTCGGTGATGCTCCCCTGATGACGAGCTCCGTTGATGGCAACAGCAGATGCGACGATGGTGAACGGCTCCTCCATCGCGACTCTTTCTTCCTCCCTTCACTGGCCGACTCAAACTCTCCCTCTTCATTCAGCAATAACGGTGACCCCCAACAGAGATGGCGGCGGTTAAAGCTTAGCGGCGACAGAGACAAGGCGCGGCGGCTATAGCAGTTCGACAGCGGCGAGGCAGAACGGCGGCAGTCCTTCTTCCGCGTCTCCTCTCTCGCACTCGTCCCTCCTCTCGGACGCACCTCTCTCGGTTCTGGCCTCTGATGGCGACGCGATGGGACACGAACGGCGTGCTCCAGGCCGGTGGTGATGAGGTGCGACTCTCTCTCTCCTCGCATGGTAGCTCGGCATGGACAGCTCCCGCCTTCCTCCTCCATTCTCTTCTCGCAGTCTCCCCTTTTCTCTCTTTCCTTTTTCTTTCTTTCTTTTTTCCATCAGAGTCTGGGTGTGCGTGCTGTGAGGAAGAGGGTGTGAGGAGAGTGAGAGTTTGTGCAGTAGTGAGAGGTGAGTGAGTGTCTTAGAAGAGGGTTAGGATTTGGTTTGAAAAAAAGAGTAACAAGGGGTATTGTAGGGATTTTACATTATATGTTCTCCTTCTTGAATATTAGCCTTCTTCTTAAAAAATTGTATTAATTCTATAATTTTTTATGATTATTTTATATAAAAATTTGAATATATATCTTGTAAAATATGTAAAAAAGAAGTTAGAAAAACAAATATTAAAATTTATAATATTTATTAAATTTTTTTATCAATTTATACAAATACAATAATATCAATACTTATTGAATATTCTAATATTTTTTATCATATAAAAAATTAAATTAAATAAACAGTAAAATATAAAATAATATCAAATTACATAAATAAAAAATATCCAATTTTTTATATTTGAACTCAAAGATAGAAGGAGTATTACTTATTGAATAGAGATGAAGATTGAATTTTGTTATTTTAAGTCATAATAAAGTATTTGAGCCAACTGAACTATTTTTTATTTTTTAAAGAAGTACTACTAATTTTTTTAACAAAAGTTTTGGTGACCCTCTTGTCTCAACTAAGCTCCGCCAGAAGACATAATAATTTACACGAGAAAAAAAAAAAGAAAAATGAAGAACGTGGGATCGATGCTTCCATGATTTATACACAACATTCTGTCATTACTGATTTTAAATTCACCCCCTCATTAACTCTCTCCACCCACCTTTTCTCTCACATTCAGGAACTGATTCATTCATTGTGGTGTGGGGATAAGTGTTTCTCTACTGTTCTCACTAGAATGGTTAAAAAACAAGTGTATGTATAGCCCGAGAAATATTATTTTTTTTGTAAATAATCAAAATTTGAGTTTATATCTCTAACATTGATCATTATATATTTACATATTGTATTTCTTTTTCTGTATCGAAGTATCCTAATTTTAAATGTTTAAATTTTGTGTCCAAATATTGTCTTAAGATTCTTAATTAATAAGAGAGTAAAGTATCGTTTTTGTCTTCAACGTTTGGGGTAAATCTTATTTGTATCCCTAACGTTTAAATCGTTCTATTTGTATCATTAATGTTTGTAAAAGTGATTCAATGTTATCCTACTGTCAATTACACATCATGAGCACTTTAATTTGAGTTTTAAAAATCTCTTCTAGAAGTTAGAATACAAATGTCTAGAATAGAATCGATAATTTACTCCGAAAAATAGCTCATCAAATGTTGAAACTTTTTTTTTGAAACAAAGAAAACTCAACACACTAAAATGGAGCAATAAACAAAAGACATAAAAGAAGACAAAACAAACACAACGGTTATCAAACCTCTGCCATTTCCGACATAACTATCAACAACCAAAAAGATCAATACCAGTCCACTCCTTGTAACTCAAAAACGTCCTTCCTTGGATGACCTCAACACTTACTTCTTTATTGTTAAAAATCATGTCATTGCGTTCCAACCGGATATTCCAGATTACTGCAAAGAACCCAATTAGTAGCATCTTCTTCTCCTCCTTTCTATGATGCATGCCAGTCCAACTCTCAAACAAAGCTTTCATGGTTCCTGGGACGGCCCACTCACTACCAAGGCACCTCAACCAGGCGCACCACACCTGCCATGTAAACTCACATAAAAAAAACAAATGATGAACAAATTTCATTTCCTTCTTACATAGGACACAATTTTTACATAATTCACTTTTTTAGGGACATAATTGAATCTAAACACAAATAGTGGGTATAATATTAAAATCGACCACATCCAATTGAGATTTAATTGAGAATGAATACATCCAAGTGAAAATAATTGAAAAATATAATCTGATTTGTTAGTATAATTGATAGTAGGATAACATTGAATCACTTTTATAAACGTTAAGGATACAAATAGGACGATTTAAACGTTAGGGACATAAATAAGACTTACCCCAAACGTTGGGGACAAAAACAATACTTTACTCTTAATAAAATCATACTTATAAAAAAATTAAGATAAAATAAAAAGACAAACAAATATAAATAAAAAACTTTAAAAATACATCTAATAATATATTAAACCCAAAATATAACTTAATAACCATAACAATTGTTAAGAAAAATATAAAAGTTTGCAATCACATAATACACTAAGAAATTATATATAGTGTAAGATTGACCAGGATATATTTATTTTAGGGTAAATAGTCAAATTCATTTTTGAGAGACTATTATTTTTTTAAATTAGTTCCCAAAACATGTTTTTAATCAAATTCTTCCATTAAAGATTTTAAATTAATCGGTTAGTCCTTCTGCATTTTTTTTGTTGATGGTGTCAAAATTTGTTAATGTGACACGTTAAGTGATACTATAACACACACATGGGTCTTGACCGACTATTAGTATGATAAATTTATAAAATTAGATCAAATCAAAATCTAATTTAGGGGAGAACTTGAAGCATTGAAATCCTTTAATTTGGAGTTTATTTGATTTAATTTCATAAACTTATCATTTTAGTTGCCAATTAGGACTACTAGAAGTGTGTATTGTGGTGTCACTTCAAGTAACACATCAACAAATTTTAACTACATTAACAATGAAAATGATGGAAGAACTAAAATGACTAATTTAAAATATTTGAATGACAAATTTATTAAAAAAATCATTCGATAACTAATTTAAAGAATAAGTTATCTTTCGAAAACTAATTTAACTATTTATTCAGTTATTTTGTTTAAA
>NC_029788.2:122885017-122891513 GCF_000816755.2 Arachis ipaensis
TTAATTTGATATATATTAATAATAGTTATTAACTTAGTTTTTTCAGACTCGTGATTATTTTTTTATATATCTAAATACATGTTATTCGACATCTAAATTTTAACCCAATGATCCTATTAATTATACGTTAATAAAATTTTAACCCAAATAAATATATCGCTAAAATTTTTAACGTTATAGTTGTTGATAAATTTTAACCCAACTATTAAATATTTTATACAATATCAATAAATTGTTTTAATACAACTAATAGTATTATACAGAATTTAATTTTTAGTGTAAAGTATCGTTTTTGTCCCCAACGTTTTGGGTAAATCTTATTTGTATCCCTAACGTTTAAATCGTCCTATTTGTATCCCTAACGTTTATAAAAGTGATTCAATGTTATCTTGCCGTCAATTACACATCATGAGTGTTTTAGTTTGAGTTTTAAAAATCTCTTCTTGAAGTTAGAATATAAATGTCTGGGATAGAATCGATGATCTACTCCGAAAAATAGCTCATCAAATGTTGAAACTAATTCCTACAACATTTACATAATTCACTTTTCTAGGGACATAATTGAATCTAAACATAAATAGTGGGTATAATATTAAAATCGAACACATCCAAGTGAGACATAATTGAGAATGAATACATCAAAGTGAAAATAATTGAAAAATATAATCTGATTTGTTAGTATAATTGATAGTAGGATAACATTGAATCACTTTTATAAACGTTAAGGATACAAATAGGACGATTTAAACGTTAGGGACACAAATATGACTTACTCCAAACGTTAGAAACAAAAACGATACTTTACTCTAATTTTTATTTGAACAATAATCTAAAAGTATTATATATTATTAGCATATTTTTTAACTTAGCAAGTTTAATTTTTTTTTTAGTTATACTAGGAATCAATAAAAATGAAAATACATTTAAAAATAAAAAATATATTAAAAATAACATAACAAAAAATAATAGTTATAATATATAAATTGAGGTAACAATTTAAATTTCTCTAAAGCTAATTTAATTAATGCTAATATTAGAACTAATTATTTAAATAATATTTAAATTATTCTAGACTTTAGACACATATAAATTAGAGTCATTCTCATAACGACAACCAACTGAAATAATGTCATCAGCTTGAATATTTGTAATCCGTATAAATTTAAACTATCCTATTAATAAATTAGTTTCATCATCTGTTATCTATATACTATGATAAAGTATAGAATAACCACAAGAGAAACTATATTGACCGTTATTCCTATCAATGTTATTGTATTGACGCACCAAAAGGCTGATAGTTTCGGGAGAACAAATTATAATATGTTATAAAATTATTTTTTTATTACAAACGGTTTAAAAGAAAAAAATTAAATAGAGTACCAATGTTTAAAATTATATCTCTAAGTCTAACATAATTCTTTGAAAACTAAACCTAAATTGAAAAAACTTGTTACGGATCCGACCCACGGATCCCGCATACTCGGTTACCCGGGGACAACCCACTTCGACCCGAAGGCCCAAACACCGGCCCTTCAAAACCTCTAACCTAAATATCTCTCTTATCTTAACCAAATAAGATAAGATAAGATATTCACCATCACCTATAAATAAGAGGACCCAGGTCCCCCAGGTATTCATTCCATTCCACACACTTTCTACCTCTTAGATCCATTCTGACTTGAGCGTCGGAGTGTCTTTGCAGGTACCACCCCCCATTGTTCCAGTCAAGCAATCCGGTTCCAGCTTCGCCCACGGGTTCCCGATCCACCCTTCAAACCGTACCAGAGACATCTCGTACATTGGCGCCGTCTGTGGGGACCTTGCGCCAGCTGGGCCCAATGGGGGACGTCCTAGAGGAAACCCCCTCAAGCCAGGATGACTCTCAACCGATTAACCCAACCCCCGAGCAACGTGAAGTCACGAACCAAGCGAGAATAGCAAGCACTATCCAAAACGCGAACGATCACGACATCACGGACCGACGACATCCTGAGAAAGCCAGCGACAAAGCAGCGCAGATCATCCAAGATCTCTGCCTCCGAGTTCAGGAACTCGAAGGCAAGATAACCAATAAAGGAAAACACAACAACGAGCATGGAAGCCATGCAACCTCCAGATCAAGATCTCGCCGCGGTAGGTCGCCAACCCGACGACACGACAGAAGAGACGGTCGCAGCTCATCACGCGATCACAGACACGAGAAATCGCCAGAACGGCGATACAACAAGAAACATAATCGCAGCGCTTCTCGAGATCTGAGTTATCAACATTACTCGGACGAAGATCGGAGGGACCGAAACACCAAACGCACGAGAAACGACCATATAATAATGGGAGCTACACCCTTCACAGAAAGAATCCTAAGGGCAAAACTCCCCAAAGGCTTCGACAAACCTACCGATATGAAGTACGATGGAACTAAGGACCCCCAAGAACATCTAACGGCTTTTGAGGCCAGAATGAACCTAGAAGGAGCGGCCGACGCGGTCCGATGCAGAGCCTTCCCGGTAACCCTCGCCGGGCCAGCGATCAAATGGTTCAACGCCCTCCCGAACGGATCCATAGCCAGCTTCCACGATATTACACGAAAGTTCATGGCCCAGTTCACTACTAGGATCACCAAAGCCAAACACCCCATCAGCTTACTAGGGGTCACGCAAAAACAAGAAGAATCCACAAGAAAATACCTCGACCGCTTCAACGACGAATGCCTAACGGTCGACGGACTCACGGATTCCGTCGCAAGCCTTTGCCTGACCAATGGGCTAATGAACGAAGATTTTTGCAAACACCTCACCACCAAACCGGTATGGACCATGCATGAGATCCAGAACGTCGCCAAAGATTACATCAACGACGAAGAAGTCAGCCAGGTCGTCGCCGCCAACAAACGGCAGCACGGCAACGCCCAGCGCGGCAATTCGGCTTCTCACCAAAACCCAACACTCAAAGAGAATCAACGGGACCACCCCAGGCCGACTAGCCGACCACCGAGAATAGGCAAATTCTCTAATTACACGCCCCTGACAGCACCAATTACTGAGGTATACCACCAAATAGCAGATCGAGGCATCATTCCGAAAGCCCGGCAACTCAAAGAAAGGACAGGAGGCAACAAAACCCTTTACTGCGAATACCACCGAGGTTACGGTCACAGGACACAAGATTGTTTCGACCTTAAAGACGCCCTTGAACAAGCCATACGAGACGGCAAACTCCCAGAGTTTGCCAAAGTCATCAGAGAACCGAGACGCACGGAGAGAGACAGGTCGTCAGAGAGGGAAGGACGTAACCCGAGAACCCAAAAACAACCCCCCAGGGAAAGCCCAGAGGAAGATCCAACCATCATAGTAAACGTCATCACAGGCAAGGACGTATCAAACAAGTCAAAACTAACAATGAAGAAAGACCTCAAGGTAATGGCTGTAAGGAACCAAGTCCCAATCTCCGCGGCCGACAATACGATAACGTTCTTACCAGAGGACTGCCAACACGGCACCTCAGCCGAGGATGCCCCTTTCGTCATCTCAGCTAGAATCGGAACAGGACTCGTACGAAGGATACTGGTAGACACCGGGGCAGACTCAAACATCCTTTTTCGAGGAGCCTTCGATAAACTCGGACTCCGCAACGACAACCTCCAAACACACCGCCACGGCGTCACGGGACTCGGAGACAACCTCCTCAAACCAGATGGCTCAATCACACTTCCCATCACCATAGGAACGAGCAGCCAGAAGAAGACAATCCTATCTGAATTCGTAGTCCTAAAAGACTCCACAGCCTATAACGTGATCCTCGGAAGGAAAACAATCAACGACTTCTCCGTAGTTATCTTTACCAAATACCTCCTTATGAAATTCAGAACCGATAAAGTATAGAATAACCACAAGAGAAACTATATTGACCGTTATTCCTATCAATGTTATTGTATTGACGCACCAAAAGGCTGATAGTTTCGGGAGAACAAATTATAATATGTTATAAAATTATTTTTTTATTACAAACGGTTTAAAAGAAAAAAATTAAATAGAGTACCAATCTTTAAAATTATATCTCTAAGTCTAACATAATTCTTTGAAAACTAAACCTAAATTAAAAAAACTCAATCTCATTATATACTTCACTTTAAAGATTTTTTAATAGATGTAAAAAGTATGGAGGAGATGATTAGAAGATATTGCTCAATAAAAGATTAAACTCCTTCTAAGAAAACTAACTTTATCCACATTTTATTAGGTTGGTTATAAATTTATAATATATGAGTAGATCCAATCATCCTTGAATAAAATAGAGTTCACTATTTATTCGTTAAACTCTTACATCCATGTAAGTACGTAGAACCTGAATTAATGAATACACAACTTGAGATGGTATTTGATAGATGTGGTGCATTATAAATGATTGCTGCAAAGGACAATCACGCTATAAAATTAGAGGAAAAGAATAAGTTTGAGTAAGAACAATCATCAAATTATCAAATGAATAATAGAATGATAACATCAAAAAATATTATAAAAAATTGTATCGTGTGCCTTAAAATGATCAACTTTAATAAAAAATGAAAAATACATTCTTATTCTATGAAGTAGTCAAGAAAGAATAATAAATTAAAAAAATTAAATAAAATATTTTAGTTCTTAAATCTAAACTCATCAATTACAAAAGAAATAATATATACCTTTTAGTAACACGAATTTAATTATAGGAATTAATTATTGATATCAATATTAATTTGATACTAATAAGATACACACGTGCATAATAGAAAATAGTAAAAAAGTTATTAATGTTAATATCATATTTATGGCCAATTATATTTGATTAAAAATTATATTAGAATGATTGATTATTAATATAATTAAAATTATTGAAAAGTAAATAAATAAAAAATATTTAATATTTTTATATTATTTAATTCAATACATTTTGATATATTTATAAGAAATTTTTTATTATTTTCAAGTGTTATATATTTATTCCCACAACTTAATATTTTTGGATCCGTCACTGCATGTTAGTACCATTATCATAATTTTGAAAAAAAAAATTAGTGTTTCTGCTTTTTATTTATAATCTCTAAATTAAAAACATTCGAAGTCAAAAAATATGATGGTAGTATGGTACTAGTAATATAAGAGGGGAATTGAATAGTTTACAAACTTTATTTTTAAATGATTGTCGACAAATATATTATATCCATTGTTTTGTTCATAGAATGTAGCTAGCGCTGGTAGTTACTTCAAGAGAAGTATTTTAAATTCATGAATTTTTTACACATTTGACTATTGTTGTCAATATTGTTGGTATATCTTGTAAATGGTATGATCAACTACAAGAAGCTCAAAAAATTAAAAATACAAAATTAATTGTCAATGATAAACTACAAACAGGTTAATGTGCAAATCAAGCCGGTACTTTGCAAAGAACTGGAGATACAAGATGGAAGTTCACACTTTAAGAACGCTATTGATGATGATACAATTTCTATTCAAAGAGGTGAGACTTATGGTGTCAACAAAGTGCTATCCTCATTTGAATTTATTTTTGCATTACATTTGATGAAGGAAATTATGCGAATTACTAATATTTTGTGCCAAGCATTACAACAAAAATTCCAAGATATTTTAAATGCAATGCATATTATTTTCACATCAAAATTACTTCAAAAATTGAGGGATAATAGTGGGTGCAATTTACTTGAGATGATTAAGAAGTTTTGTGAGAAATATGAAATTGACATCCTTAATATGAGCACGGTACACGGTTAGAAGAGATCGATCTCGTCTACTAAAGATAACAGTTGAGCATCATTATCGAGTATATATATTTTTTGCGGCAATTGACTCTCAAATACAAGAGTTAAATACTAGATTCAATGAAAAAATCATGGAATTTTTTACTTTAAGTACTGCTTTGGTTTCTACAGACAATTTTAAGTTATTTAATATTCAGAATATATGCAAGTTAGCTAAAACACTTTATTCTTCAGATTTTTTCTAATCATGAAAGGATTAATTTAAATGCTCAATTACAACATTATGCATTTGATATACTGAAAATATTTAAAAGATGTCGAGATATTTTTTGAATTATATCAAATATTGAAAGAAATAGAAAAATCAAGAACTTATTGTTTGATTGATAGATTGATCCAGAATGTCTTGACTTTTTCAGTATCTATAGCAACATCAAAAAAAATTTTCTTGGCATTAAAAATTGTTAAAACAAGCCTTCAAAGTAAAATGATAAATAACTTTTTGTAGATAATTTAATTATTTATATTGAGAAAGAAACATAAGCTACTTTCAATACGGATTTAACAATAGATGACTTTGAATCAAGGAAAAAACATCGAGCCCAATTATTTATATAAGTTGCAAATTTTAATTTATTTAAACTCTAGTAATATTGTTATTAATTTTTTCATTACATATGTTATAATTGTGATTTAAATTATTTATATAAAGCATAGCTACATTTGTACATTTGT
>NC_029788.2:122891578-122893624 GCF_000816755.2 Arachis ipaensis
CTGTTAAATATTACCTAGCTTCGCCTTTGTTTGTGAATGGAGAAAGGCAATGGCAATTGCAAAACAGAAGAAGACCACGACGATTGCGAAACGGAAGAAGGTGATGGTGGTTGCAAAATAGAGGAAGGTGAGTAGGTGACGGTGTTGTTGTTGCTGTATCACTATCGACAGTGTTACAACTGTCTTGTGTCGTGAGGGTGGGATCGCGATGGCGCTTTGACTATTACGTGTTGGATGACAAATCTGAATGAGTGGTGGCAACGACGATGGCATAGTTGTAATGGTGGAGGGATCAGAGAGAATAGTGACAGAAGAAGATGGATGAAAGAACAGGAAAGAGGGAGGAAGAGAAAAAGGATGAAAAGTTATTAGGAATTTAGGATTGAGGTTAAAATTGAAATTTAAATAGTAGTAAAGAACAAAAGAAAAAAAATGAGTATCTTATGTCTATGTCTTAGTGTCTTAGCTTAAAAAGAATTTGGATCCTCTAAATTTTAAATTTGTACTTTAGGGAGTAAAGTGTGATCTTCTACTTTTGAATGGTTTCTCTTTCATATTTATTCTTGGTCCCACCTATAAAATAAATGGTGAGAGATCACACTTTACTCTCTAAAGTGAAATTCAAACTTTAGAGAATCCAAATCCGCTTAAAAATATTATATACATTTTGTGTATTTACATTATTTGTGTTCTCTCATGTTTATTCATATTTATATCTCACCAGATCATATAGAAGACATAATGTACAGATTCATTCGACTCTATATATCTATAATATTATCCATTAACATACTGAATTTAAGTTGATGGAAATAAAAACGAGCAAACTATTAACATGATATCAGAAAATTTATATTGCTGATAAAAAATAACTCTAAAAATTGCTAACGATAAATAAGTTCTCGAAAGATTTAAAAAATTACAAAAAAAAATAGATATTAAATATATAGAAAAATACTAGGCATTCAAACATTTTTTGAATCAAGTTTTTAATTAAATCCGCACGCTTCTTCTCTTTCATATACATACGGGCACTTCTTCTTTTTCCTTCATTATCATTGTTGTCGTTGTCTTCTTCTTCTCTTGCGTGCTTCTTTCTTTAACGTTGTTGTCGTTGTCATTGTCGTCATGGCCGCTACCACCACCATCGTCATCGCCACCAATGTCTTTTTCTTGATGTTGTTATTGTTTAATTTCTTCTTCTGTGTTTTTTCGTCTCATCCTCTTTTATTATTATTATCATTGTCCTTATCGTCTTCATCTTTCTCTTCTCCTATAAATGTTAAGAAAATTAGAGCACAGAAATTTTGATGCATAACACATAAAATTTAGTGCATAGTTCTCAAATTTTAGTATACAACATAAAATATTTTTAAGGACCACATGTCCAAAACATTGATATCCAACCAATGAAATATACACAACACATAAATTTTGGTGTAAAATACAAAAATCTTGATACATAGCACAAAAATTTTGATGTGCAGCACATAAATTTCTAAAGGATTATACGTTTAGAACATTAACTCACCCAACAATCAAAATACATTTGTAGCAAAATTTGTGTGCTATGCATACATTTTTTTGTACATATGTGAAAAAATTTGTGTACTATATGCAAATATTTATGTATAATGCAAAGATTTGTATACTATACCAGCAAAATATGCACAACACATAAATTTTGATTTTGATGTGTAGCAAAATACCACCCAAAACATTGACTCATCCAACTAATAAAATATATTTACAGCAAAAATTTATGTGCTATGTGCGAAACTTTGTGAGCTATATACAAAAATTTATATATTATATAGAGTGTTATGTGCAAAATTTTGTGTGTTATACTTCAAAAATTTATGTGTTATATCACTAAGTTTTTGTACTTTTCAACAAAAATTTGTGTATTATATAGAAAGCACAGAAAATGAGAAATAGTATATATGTCTCATGTATGTCCGCTTTTTTTCGGTGGGCGTACACCAACTTGGTTGGATTTAGTTACAAAAACACTTGTACATATAATATTATTTAAATATATATTTT
>NC_029788.2:122897415-122898423 GCF_000816755.2 Arachis ipaensis
ATCAGCACTTAAATTTTTCAAACATCAAATTAGTAATTAACTCGAATAAAAATTGAAAATAATGAGTATCTTAAAAGTTAAACATAATTATTAAAAATTAAGAAGTAAATATCAATTCAGTACCTAAAAGATTTAAGCGTTGTTAAACTAATACCTAAAAGATATAATCGACAAATAATTCTTAAATAATTTTAAAATTTACCAAAAGTGATCTTCCGTTATTTGACACTGTTTTTGTTGACTAAAAATGTGAAATTGACAAAAAATATTGATGAAATCTCTAATTTATCCTTAATTCTACTGACATTCTTTTTCTTTCAAAAACTCTTTCTTCTTCCCATATGGAAATGAAAGGTCATTACCATCAACTCTGTAATATCATTATCAACAAGCCAAACTCATTATATTTTGGGAGAAAGATTAAAACTTTAGTAACTATATAATAATCAAAATTTATAAATGAATCAATTTTTTCTATCTATAATCATTCATAATAATTCCAAAAACAGAGAGGTGGGGAAGAAGAAAAAAAAAATAGCAACAACGTAATAAAAAAATAGAAATAACGACAATCAAATATAACTAAAACAAAACACATTATTAAATAACAATAAAAAAAAAGAAAAATAAAAACAACCTCGCAGAAGAGCCTAACAAAGTTCACCCAAATTATGCCTGAGCATTTTTGTTATTGTTGATAAAGAACATCTAATGATGATAAAGTTATGTGGTGAGAAATTAGAATGATAGTAAAATTGGTATAGAGTGAGAGGTTAGTAACAATAAAAATTGAAAGGAAAAAGAGAGAAGGAGTTAGAAGATGATGAGATTAGGATATGTGACTAACTATAAAGTAGGAATTTTATCAAATTTGTTGGCCAATTTAACATTTTTGTCAATAAAAACTGAATCAAATGATGAATGGTCACATTTATTAAATTTGAAAATTAATGAGAAACCATTTTGTTGATAAATATTCTAAACATTATTTTGTAAGCGCATGAATCT
>NC_029788.2:122898550-122900227 GCF_000816755.2 Arachis ipaensis
TTGAGAAAGTATTGTCATCAACCCTATAGCAACTAAGTGTGGAGACAAATATCTCTCTAAAGAAAGCGATCTAATCGTGCCTTGAAACCATAACACAAATATAAGATTTTGTCATCTTCTCATACCATAACCACAACAATTTTAGAGAGATATTTCTTGAAGATGGTACAAGATCAAAACACTACGTTCAAGGTCATGAATCAAGAGTTTGTCAAATTATATCGCTTTGATGGAACGAACTTCAACCGTTGGAAAGACAAGATGATATTTCTTCTTTCAGTTCTCAATCTTGCATATGTGATTGACCCAAAGACTACACCAATTGCCGATGCCGCTGAAAATTCCACACCGGAAGAGAAAGAAAAGATTGTTCAATTGAAAAAGAAACGTGATGAAGATACTTTTGCATGTCGATGTCATATTCTCAATACTTTATCCGACCGACTCTATGATCTCTACATGTCAATTCAATCACCATTAGAGATTTGGAAATCTTTGGAAGAAAAGTACAATACCGAACGACAAGGAACAGATAAGTTTATTATGATGAAATATTTTGAATTTATTATGAATGATACTATGCCTGTCATGGATCAAATTCATGAATTACAAATCCTTGTAAGTAGACTTCGTGATCTACAATTGGTGATCCCTGAATCATTACAAGTTGGAGCAATTATTTCAAAATTGCCTTTATCTTGGAATGGTTATAGGAAGAAACTTTTACATCTTGGTGAGGACTTCACAATTGAGAAATTACTAAGGCATATACGTATAGAGGAGGAAACTCGAAAACGTGATGCTGTGTATCTTTCTCAAAGTTCTAAAGTGAATCATATTGGTGAAAACAACACCAATAAGAAGAAAAGAAAGTTCTCTAAAGATTCAAAGCAAGATAAGAAGAGACAAAGAGAGTGTTATCATTGTCACAAGAAAGGACACTATATCAAAGAATGTAGACTTCTGAAAAGGGAAGCACCAAAGACCAACTTAGTGGAAGAGAAGGATCTAATTGCTATGGTTGTAGAAAAAGTACAAAACATGCATATCGGCATGGTTACAGAAGTCAACATAGCAACACAAGGAAAATCACTTGAGTGGTGGTTAGATTCTGGGGCTACTGTTCACGTTTGCAATGATCGCAACCAATTCAAAACATATGAAGAAGTGAACAATAGAGAAGTCTTGATGGGCAATGACAACTCAACCAAAGTTTGTGGTCAAGGAAGTGTTGAATTAAATTTTACATCTGGAAAGAAATTAAGTTTAATAAATGTACTTCATGTTCCAGATTTGAGAAAAAATTTAGTTTCTGTTAGTCTCTTGTGTAAGAAAGGATTCAAAGTTGTAATGGAATCCGATAAAGTGATCTTGCTTAAGAAAAGTTGTATTCATAGGAAAAGGATATTGTACTGAAGGCATGTTTAAACTTAGTATTAATAAAGTGAATGTTTCCTTGTATGTTGTTGATTCTTGTGATTTATGGCATAGTAGATTAACACACTTAAATTACAAATCAATTGAATATATGCAAAAGAATAACTATATTGATCTTAGTAATTAGTAACAAAATAAGAAATGTGATATTTGCATACAATCTAAAATTACTAAGAAACCTTTTCCTAAGGTTGAAAGAAATATACATTTATTATTTATTAGTCATAGTGATATTTGTGA
>NC_029788.2:122901852-122916007 GCF_000816755.2 Arachis ipaensis
TTTATTGATGATTGTTCTAGATTTACTTATGTGTATTTGCTTAGAAATAAAGATGAAGCTTTTGAAATGTTTAAGAAATATAAAATGGAAGTAGAAAATATGCATAATAAGAAAATAAAGTACTTTGTAGTGATTGAGGTGGAGAATATTTTTCTAATGAATTTGATCACTTTTGTGAATTACATGGTATTGTGCATGAATCTTCCGCTCCATATACTCCGCAACAAAATGGTTTGGCGAAAAGAAAAAACCGTACCTTAGTGGATATGGTTAATTCAATGTTACTAAATGCAAAATTGCCTTACAATTTGTGGGGTGAAGCATTATTGACATCATGTCATATCCATAATAGGATACCATCAAGACATAGAAATGTTTCTCCTTATGAAATTTGGAAAGGAAGGAAATCTAATTTAAATTATCTTAAAGTGTGGGGGTGTTTAGCCTTTTATCGAGTTCCTGATCAAAAGAGAACCAAATTGGGGCCAAGAGTCATAAAAGGCACTTTTATAGGATATACTCAAAATTCTAAAGCATATAGAATAGTAGACTTAGTGTCTAATGTAGTTGTTGAATCAAGAGAAGTAGAATTTATTGAAAATAAATTTATCAATGATTCAACTTCTAATTCAGAGTATCCCAAAATGATACTAATATTTCATAAGAAATAAATAATCAAAATAATAAACGTCTAAGCGACAAAGAGTTTATTAAACCAAGGAAGAGCTTGAGAGTAAGAAAAGAAAAGGACTTGGGTCCAGATTTTATTTCTTCTCAGGCTATCACCTTTTTAGTAGAAGGAACTAGGAATTCTGTAACAAACAAGATTCCTATTGTTATGAACATAGAGGGTGATCCTCAAACATTCAAAGAGGCTATGACTTCAAGGGATTCTGCTTTTTTGAAAGAAGCAATAAATGATGAAATGGACTCAATATTATCTAACAATACTTTGGTCTTGGTTGATTTGCCTCCAGGATCAAAGCCTATAGGATGTAAGTGGGTATTTAGAAAAAAGTATAATACTGATGGTTCATTACAAACCTTTAAAGCAAGGTTAGTGGCCAAGGAGTTTAGACAACAAGAAGGTCTAGACTATTTTGATACCTACGCACCTGTGGCAAGAATGACTTCTATTAGGGCTCTTATAGCATTAGCATCCATACATAAGCTTCATATACATCAAATGGATGTTAAAACGGCTTTTCTAAATGGAGATCTTGATGAAAAAATTTATATGGAGCAACCGGAAGGTCATGTGCTACCCGGAAATGAAAAGAAAGTTTGCAAATTAATTAAATCTTTGTATGGGCTAAAACAAGAGCCTAAACAATGGCATGAGAAGTTTGATTCAGTGGTGTTATCAAATGGCTTCTCACATAATAGTGCGGATAAATGTATTTACTCAAAATTTACTAAAGATTATGAAGTAATTATTTGTTTATATGTTGATAATATGTTAATCATCGGAACAAATTTAGAAGGAATTCGTATAACGAAGGAGTATCTAACTTCTAAATTCAAGATGAAGGATTTGAATGAAGTTGATATAATATTAGGCATAAAGGTGCATAAGAATGAAGTTGGCTTTACTTTAAGTCAATCTCATTATATTAAAAAGGTATTGGAAAAGTTTGATCATCTCACAATTAAAGAATCCAATATGCCATATGATCCTAATCTTAAATTAGAAGGAAACATGAGAAGACCTATAGCACAATTAGAATATGTTAGTGCTATAGGAAGTTTAATGTATGCAATGCATTGTACTAGACCTGATATAGCATTTGCTGTGTGCAAATTATCAAGGTTTACAGGAAAGCCTAGCAATCAACATTGGAAAGCTATAACAAGTGTTCTTGGTTATCTCAAGAAAATCATAAACTTGGGATTATATTATAGTGATTATCCCGCAGTTTTAGAAGGTTATTCCGATGCAAGTTGGATTACAAATCTTAGTGATAACAAATCCACTTCAGGATGGATTTTCACCATAGGTGGTGGAGCAATAAGTTGGGCCTCAAAGAAACAAACATGTATTACACATTCTACTATGGAGGCTGAGTTTGTAGCTTTATCAGTCGCAGGTAATGAAGCGGAATGGTTAAGAAATTTGTTATATGATATAAAGCTGTGGCCACAGCAGACGACAGCCATTTCAATCTTCTGTGATAGTGAATCAACCATGTCTCGAGCATATAATAAGGTTTATAATGGAAAGTCTAGACATATAAGTTTGAGACATGAATTTGTGAGGCAACTAATAGATGATGGTGTAATTACCATCACTTATGTAAGATCTCAAGGAAATTTAGCAGACCCTTTGACTAAAGGTTTGTCAAGGGATAAAATCAAAGAAACTACTGCTAAAATGGGATTAAAACCTATTATTGCTAAATGATGGGAACCCAACCTTATTCTAGTAGACCACTAGTTTCAAGGTTTAATGGGTAACAACAAGTTATTTAGCAATTGGAGCACTAAGGTATAGGATTTAGTGCTATTTACAATAAATTAGGAGGGTAAGTTAAAACTCTTAATGGAATGATAATATTATTTATCAAAAGATTCCACCTATATGAATATAGGAGTGGTGCCGCTCTAATCGAGAATTTTAGAAGTTTTATTCTCGTAAATATTCATGAAACCAGGATGAGCACAAGGCCATATAAGTACTTAAAATTATAAACTCTTGAACTTGGAGGGTGTAAGTAATGTGTGTGATTTTTGATATTAGCATATGGAGTCACCTATAACTTCGTTAGAACTTTAAAATTTACACTAATAGAATGTTTAATCTTAGTGATACATTTTTTATGCATATACTTGTATAATATTTAAATTTTGTAAATAGTGGGGGATTGAAGAGTATTTACAAATTAATATATTAATATTAAATATAAACGGTTAAATAATTACCGTTTATGGTTTAACTCCTTCTCTAATGGTTGTGTACCTACATATATATATTTTATGAATGCTTGTTAGTGTATGTTAAGTGTTAACGGTACTTTGTACCTATTCAAGAAATAATCAAAAAGTCATATCTTTTCATTATGTAACTATTCAATAACCAAAGGTTACATATGTTCAAAAGCTACGTGACTCTTGATTTACATGACTTTTGATTCTAATACATACAGCATATATATATACTCTTGATTTACATGACTTTTGATTCTAATACATACAGTATATATATATGAATTACCCACTATTTAATAGTGTGTAACAAAAGGGAAAATAACAAGTACTAAGTGTATATGTAATTTTAATTATTGAGAGTTTTCTTTGTTCAAGAGAATTAAGAATTTTTTATTATTGCTAACTAAGAAATTCATTGGTTTCATTGTATCTTGAGAGAGTATTGTCATCAACCCTATAGCAACTAAGTGTGGGGACAAATATCTCTCTAAAGAAAGCGATCTAATCGTGCCTTGAAACCATAACACAAATATAAGATTTTGTCATCTTTTCATACCATAACCACAACATTAAAGACTGAAATGAATTTTTTTATTGAGAACTCCTAGTTTTTAAAAAAATTATCAAGAGCAAAGATGCTTAAATAAGTATTAGAAATTCAAATATTATTTTGTGCATATTACAACACTAATAATAAACTCTTAAATAAAATTTAACATCGTAACAGATTAATCTTTATTCTGTTGGATTAAGAGATACCGTTAGGGGTGGCAATATGTACTCTACTCGCGAGTATCCAATCCGACCCTACCTGATTGGGTAGGGTTGCCAACCCGATCCGCATCGGGTAGGGTAGGGTGCGGGTAGGGTTCTCGTGCGGGTCGGGTAGGGTGTGGGTTGAGCCTCAACCCTACCCGACCAACCTGCACTCTATATATGTTTATGTTATATACTTATATAAAAATATGTTTTAAGTGGATGTTGAATTAAAGACCTCTCACTAAATGCAAAAGATTCTTAACCACTAAAAAAAATCAGTTCTATTTTAAATTATCATCAAGTTATATAATAATGTTGTATATTTTTTGTAACCCGTGAGTAGGGTCGGGTACCCGCGGGTTAAGAGCGGGTAGGGTTAGGGTTGGGATATTCTCAACCGCGGGTAGGGTAGGGTTGAGTTTATATAAAAATCTCAACCCGCGGATAGGGTTAGGGTTGGATCCAAATCCTACCATACCCTACCCATTGCCACCCCTAGATACCGTAAAAATCCCGAAATTTTTTTTAATTATTAGAGAAAAGGACAAATCGATCTCTAACTTTTTTGTCCGCGGACATTTAAGTTCCTGAAGATTTAAAAATACATTTAAGTCATTGACCTCTTCAAAATCTGGACATATCGATCCCTGAGTCTAATTTGTCCAATTTTAAAAACTCTCTCACGTATGCATCCGTATCAACCAGGTCAGTACAACAGAAGTCACGTTTGATTTTTTCGATAAGTCCGAGAGACCCAAGTGAACATGAAGGATCAATATGTCCAAGTTTTAAAAAGGTTAAAAATTTAAATGTATTTTCAAATCTTCGAAGACTTAAATGTCTCCAGATCAAAAGATTAAGGACCTATTTGTCCTTTTCTCTAATTATTATGTTAACACTTAACACACAACCATGGCATCTTTAGTTCATAAGAAATTGAACATGATTTGCAGAGTCACAACCTTGAAAGAGAGAGGTGAGGTTAACGAGTCCCTGGGTTTTGGTATATCCTTTGATTTCTTGATTGTGCTTCCCACTTTCGATAACAACATCATCTTCCACACTCCGCCACCATAACACTACACAGATTCATTCCTCTTCCTTCACCATCACCGACCAATTCCCCATCATCATTACATACACACTCACGCTTTTTCAACTTTCAAAACCACCAACCATATGATTCACATGCTTATTATTTTTAATTTTTAGTTTATTTCTATTATTATGGTTTCCACCTCATAATTCCAACTCTTCCTCTTCTTTTTCTTCTTCTATTGTTACAAATTCGATCAAAGTCTCTTTCTTTGACTCATTCATTTTGTTCTCGTTAAGCAATGGTTTCTTTGTCAACGAACCCCTTCTTTTCTCTAACCACCCAAAACGCTGCGTCTCGTTCTTCTTCTTCTTTGTATTCGAGATTCGCGGCTTCAACCAAGTTCAATTCTTTCCACGCAAATAATAAAGATCATAGAAAGGTTGTTTGTGCTTGCGTCGCTCCTCCAACGAACTTCAAGAGCGAAGACTCTTCCGCGCTCAGATTCAATGTAATTATTATTCATCATTCTTCTTATCATTGCGATTTTCCAATTTTTTTTCTTTCAAATTTTCCTTTGTGTTTGAGTTGTGTGTTAGATTCTGGGAATTGTGGTTGATAAGTAGCTATAAAGTTTTGATCTTTGTAAAGTATTTCACGTGGGAGTTGTTGACGTCAACGTGGTGGTTGTTGTTGTTGGTGTCTAGGGTTCATCGAAATCGGAGCAATTGAGCACACTTCGGGAACAAGATGGTGACTCTGATGTTCTTATTGAGTGTAGAGACGTCTACAAGTCATTTGGGGAAAAGAAAATCCTCAATGGTGTTAGCTTCAAGGTGATTCATTGTTTATACTTGCGTATATATGATCCTTTTGCATATTTTTTGTTTCGTTTTGATCTCTTACTTTGTTGTTATGCTTGTTTTTGTGATGTTTTTTATGAAATGAAATGAAATAATGAATGACTTATAGTATTTCAAGGCATATTTTTTATGACAGCTATTGCAAGCTTTGGAAAGTGGGATTAGTTGGTTACACGGATTAGAGTATCTTCTTGGTTATCTGTGAAAGCAAAGTTTCTTTTATAACTTAATTTGGATCAATGCCTTTCTTATGAAAATTAGCTATTCCTCCACATCTCTCAAGGAAAGTTAGCTATTCTAGAATTGGAGGATTCAATTGATTTGGAGCTCACTAATTTTATTTTATGTTTTTTCCCCTTTACATTACAAATAGATTAGACATGGGGAAGCAGTTGGAATAATTGGTCCTTCTGGGACTGGAAAATCCACAGTTTTAAAGATTATTGCAGGATTACTTATTCCAGATAAGGTAAGTAGTTGATTGTGATGTTGATCTTGATGTCAATTCGAAATACCTGAGTTCTACTTGTTGAATCTTATTGTTGTTAAACGAACAGGGTGAAGTTTATATTCGAGGTAGAAAGAGAGTTGGTCTGGTAAGCGATGATGAGCTACATGGTCTTCGCATTGGATTAGTAAGTTTTCGAGTGATCAGCAACCTGCTCATTTTAAGTTCTATTAATTTCCCTTTGTAATGGAATTTATTTATTGGTTTACAGGTGTTCCAAAGTGCAGCACTTTTTGATTCTTTGACTGTCCGTGAAAATGTTGGTTTTCTCTTGTAAGATGCAACCTTCATTGCCTTTGAAATATTGATTCCATTTTAATCTTGTCTAAATGATGGATTTGTCTTGTTTGTTTCTGATGTGTTTGTTTTTCAGGTATGAACACTCAAGCATGCCTGAGGACCAGATATCAGAGGTTGTCAAGGAAACCTTGGCTGCTGTTGGATTGAAGGTATTCATCATAAACATGGTTACTGTTAATTTTAGGCATTACCGATGCAGTTAAGATTAGCAAAGTATACCTTTTCTTTTTGGTCTTAAGAAAGTTTTTTCCATATACATGCGGCTAGAATGCATGATCACTTTCTCTTTTCTTACTTTTTTAGGGAGTTGAGAATCGGTTGCCTTCTGAGTTATCAGGTGGAATGAAAAAACGAGTTGCTTTAGCTCGATCTATTATTTATGACAATTCAAAGGATTCAATTGAGCCTGAGGTACAATATAGCTTTTAGAATACAACTTCCCTTTTCTCTCTTAAGTCCCCCATCTTTACCCAGATTTGCAAATATTTGCTGGTATTTCCAAGTTCTTAATTAATATTTGAAATGTCTACTACTAGGTATGATTGACCAATTTTCTTTAGATATGGGTTCACCTATAAATTCAAGAACCATAAAAAGACATCTGTTGCATTTTGGATTTACTAAAATTGTCTTTGATATCAGCATGTATGAAACCATATGTAATCCAGTAGGTCAGTGACTCTGGCTTCAATTTGGAGTGAAAAAGTTATTTCCTTGTAATGTTCTCTTGATTGGACCTCCAATGGAATTTGGAATAGTGGGGCTATGTGATGACTTCATTGTCAATCCATCTTTTGGTTTTTCTTTCTTTCTTGATTTTTTTATTCTTGGATTGGTTGTAAACCATATGATGAATTTGGATAGTAAATTCTCACGATGGTCATCTGAGGTTTTCTCTGATGCAACAATCCAATAATTCTGATGGTTTGATTGCAATCTTGTAAAAAAGTTATCTCTGTTCCACTCTAGGGTAGACAATGTGAAATCTATAGCAAAGATAAGCTGGGTTCCTGTTGCATTTTTTTGTCTGTACAAACACATTGTAGCCGTTTCTCTGTTAATGGCTTTACCTAGGATTTCTGGTATTGACTCACTCAAAGCGATAGAGATATTGTTTTGAGGAGTTTCTGTTCTATACTGATCCTCTTCTCATCTTCTAGTTACTTTACGTTGCTAAAACTAGATGAATTTTCAGCTATGTAGTGTGACAATAAACTTTTTTGACTCCGGTTATACTTATTGAGTTCTTATCTGATCCAGAATTACCTGTTATGTATTTTCTATCAAAGAGAGAATGTGATTTTAAGCTAACGCATCACTTTCTTCTACACCACTTAATTTTTCCTCCAAACCTTATTTTCTTCTGTTTATAAATGGTGTTGTGCTTCTGTAAAGGTTCTCTTATATGATGAACCAACTGCTGGACTAGATCCCATTGCATCAACTGTTGTTGAGGATCTAATTCGTTCAGTGCACATAAAAGGACAAGATGCACGTGGGAAACCCGGGAACATTGCATCATATGTGGTCGTCACTCACCAACATAGTACCATTAAAAGAGCCATTGACAGGTAAGCATTTTTTTCATAATGTTGCATGTCTAGTCTTCTTCTTCCCATTCCCTCAAGTCACGTAATTTTGCTGGGATTGACAAACACGTATCTGAGAAGCTACTGCATAATTTAGGTTGGTGTTTCTACACAAGGGAAAGATTGTTTGGGAAGGAATGACTCATGAATTTACAACATCAACAAATCCAATTGTTCAACAGGTAAGTGAACACAAATTGAGTTGTTTAAGAATTCGGAGTCTAGGGGCTATAAATATGTAAATGTAACAAGGGTAGGGAATTGTACCATAGTTTATTATGTCAAAGTACTTTTCTTTCATGAAATTTTCTTGATCAGATTCGTATCATTGTACAATCACTTTTCTGGAGATCCTTCTTTACTTTTGTGATTATCTATCGAAGTCCTGATTTTTGTGGGTCTTAAGTTTATATGCTATATGTTTCCACATTAATAAAAAGCATGGGCACAATCTGAAATGGAAATCAAAAAAATATTTTCTGATCATTCAAACAAACTAATTTGCAATAGTTCATTCAGTTATGGTACATGTTTAGTATGGAAACAATACATGTTGACTAGGCATCTCTTGCCTTTGTCCGAGATTAAGGGAAGCTGAAAGCAGATCACAGTCTTGGACAAGAACCAGAAAAACATAAGAATAACAGGATTTTAGAAACAGAAACTAGGCTGAAGGAGCCTCAAAGGATTACATTATATCAAGAGAAATTGAAGTTTGATAAGACCATTGAGTTGGCTTAGATCTTGGACGATTTGACTAAATTAAGTCCCTTATATTTATTTATTTGGCCTTTTTGAGTTTATCACAGGACTGCATATTGCAGGCAAGCTTAAATTTTATAATGTGAATAACTTGGACTTTGTTTTCGACCCCCTTTTTTTTTTTCTTTCTGTTATTGCAGTTTGCATCTGGGAGCCTGGAGGGTCCTATCAAATACTAGAACATTAATGATGGTAGAGTAGCTGAAATGGGTTTATGGCTGATCTTGGCTACCCCAGATTGTGCAGATAGGAATGGAAAATGGATATAGCTTTCAACTGACAACTTATGTGAGAGCAGTAATTTTGTTGCTAAAAGAATTGTGCGGGGTTTGTCAGGGGTTTGGTAGTAATTTCCAATCTAACCTCAATTTTGAAACTTGGATTGGAAGTTAGGAAGAACAGCATAAATTGTTGCTGGCTATTGAAATTATATTAAACTTGCTGCCTCTGGAAGATGCACAATGGATTGCCCCCCTCTCCCCAAAAGAAAAAATAATGATAGTAATAATTAGTAGATTTTAGAACAAGAGGACTGGTAGAATTCAATGTATTATTACATAGTTCTATATTTAATTTTTGATGGGTTTCCACTTGATTGTAAACTATTCATTATTGTAGTCAAAATAAATCTGCTTCATGATTTTATATTCCCTCTGAACAAGGCTGCAAGCAACTCAATGAGAAATTTGAATTATTGCTTTGTATATTAGTTTGTATTTTGTTTTGTCAATCACAATCCCTGATCCTCGATCAGATTAATACTAGATATTTCTCTTTTTTTTTTTTTTCCTTATTCATCATCTTTTGGATCGGGTTGATAAAAAGGAATTTAGATCTTCTCAATTTTGAAATTTCACTTTAGAAGGTAAAGTATAATTTCTCACCTTTGAATGGTTTTTGTCATATTTTTTTTTAGTCCCACTTATGAAATAAATGATGAGAGATTACACTTTTTCTTCTAAAGTAAAACTCAAAATTTAGAAGATCCAAATCCGATAAAAAGATTGGTACTTTAATTGCTATTTAAGCCTGGTAAACACACAATTGAATTTTGTCTAAACTTACTGCTTCTAACTGCGCCAATTTGCAGTTTAGTGTAAACAATACCAAAATCAAGGCAGGTTTTTAGTTCTCCAACTAGTAAAACTACAATTTGATGCCTAGAGTCAAATTTTCATCATTGCTGCACTAGACAAACAAGCATTTTATCATGCTGAACCTACTTCAATTATACATAGCATTATATCTGAGTGGAGATGCTAATGAATGCTAAAATAACCAGTTTCAGCAAAAAAAGAACCATTCAATGATCTACAATTACTTCACCTATCAAACTTCCACGATATACATATATTCTTTTCCAGCTGAATAATGCAGGACTATTCTATCTTCACTCTACTAAACAAGATCAATGAGGCAAAGGCACAAGAGTTGTTTATACCTTTTGTGATTCACATCATGACCAAAGTCCTGTCATTTCTGGACACTAGTTCAGTAAATGATTAGCAGTTTCATCTCTTGTAACAAGACAGTTACCACATTACAAAAATGGAATTTACAGGTTAACGTTTATCACTCTCACAAGCACTAAATCAAACTTTTGTCCGGAGAATGTAGTTTCTTGCTCCAGTAGAACAAAACAAAACGACGACACCAACATCGAAACTAATAAAGGCGCTAATAAAGAAAATTCCAACAGAAATTGGTCCATCCATTCTATCTTCCCCGAAAAAACTGCCTTGCTCTGATGAAACCCTTCCATCCTCGCATCTGCCACCAGAAGATTCCAAGCATAAGTCTGGATTTCCAGCAAATGCTCCGGGAAATCTCCCATACCCTTGCTTCTGGGGAACAGATCCTGAGAAACAGTTGTAAGACAGATTCAAGGTGTCCAGAGCTTGAAGGCTAGAAATGTTTCCTGGGATATGCCCCGACAACGAATTATGAGACAGATCTAATGCTTTCAAGCTCTGCATTTTCTGCAAACCCGGAAGCTGCCCATCAAGAAAGTTGGATGATAAATTTAGATATTGTAGGCCAGCTAGGCCAAATAAGCCTCTTGGAATCTCCCCATGTAGCAAGTTGTTCGATAGATCAATTCCAACCATTGAGGAAAGATTATAAGTGAAACTGGATTGATTGTTATCGGAAACAATCACGGATACTCTCAGCTGAACATTTCTTGTTGCACCTGTTGGCTCTTTAACAGTTAAGTCTCTGTTGTTAAACAATGAACTACCCTTAACATTAACATCAGGTATGAACCCAGAGAACTTGTTGCGTGAGAAATCCATCATTTCTATTGCTTGAAATGTGAACAACCAACTAGGCAAAGTTCCACTGAATTTGTTCTGAGCTAGAGACAGATACCTGAGGTTTGTCCATTTGGTTATTGCATCATTCAAGGATCCAGAAAGATCATTAGAACTAAAATCAACAATCTCTAGAGATTTACATCCAGCCAAAGTGAGTGGAATGTCCCCTGAGAACCTGTTATTGCTTATGTCCAGTATCTTCAAGCTATCCAGTGCATCGAACTCCGGTTGAATCACGCCAGAAAGATTGTTATTATTAAGTATGAGGGCAAGCAGCTGAAAGCACCCAACAATATTCAGCGGAATAGTGCCAGATAGTGAGTTGTGTGAGAGATCAATGACTTCGAGGTAAGTCAAATTTCCAATCCTAGCAGGAATTTCTCCGGACAGAAGGTTGTGAGATAAGAACAAAGCCTGCAAGCTTTTCAATTCTGTAATTTTCAAAGGAATTTCACCAGAGAATTGATTGTGTGAAAGGTCAAGAAGAACCAGGCCCTGTTTTTCTGTCGTCTCCGCAATTTTACCTGGAATTGGACCACTCAGACCATTATTACTCAAGTCCAAAACCAGGAGCTTCTCTGAGAACACTAGTCTTGGAGATATTCTATACTTCAAGTGGTTCCCTGATAGGTTCAGATGACTCAAAACTTCAAGTGATGCAATACAGGCAGGTATTCCCCCCACAATTGAATTGTTTGACAGATTCAATACAGTTAGAGACTTAATCGCAGCCGAAAAGCAAGGCAAAGTACCCGAAAACCGATTCGAAGCCAGATTAAGCAAAACCAGTGGCTGGTGAAAATCAACCAGATTTCCAGAGAGCAAATTATTCTCAAGGTCCAAATAATTAAGGGACTTCAAGTAAACCAAGCTATCAGGTATCATCCCACTGAATGAGCAGAAACCAAGCTGCAATCTCTCCAAATAAGCAGAGAAATTACCAATCCAACCAGGAATTGGCCCTCCCAAATCAGGGTTCCCACTCAGAACAAGCTCAGTAAGTTGCTTAAGCCTCACGAAGGAATCTGGCACCCCACCATGGAACCGGTTGTGACTGAGATCAACGGCTCGAAGACCAAGCAAGTTCCCAAAACATACAGGTAGAGGGCATGTGAAGTTATTGTGTGAAAAATCCACCTTTTCAAGGTATGAAAGGTTACAAAAACTCGGGTGGATTTGGCCTGACAAGTTCATACTTGTGAGGTTAACCAAAAGAACATGGCCAGTGTTGTCACAGGTGATTCCATTCCAATTAGTGCAGTTATTGTTGGAGCTACCCCAATTGGACAAAACCTGGTCAGGGTCTTGAATCCATGACTTGAAGCACAAAAGTGAAACTTTGTCTTGTGGGTGAATATCAATTGAGTGACAAGTGGTTGAACACAGAAGAAAAATCATACACAAGAGTGTGAGTGGATGCAAAAAACAATGGTGGGGTGTGAAGGAAAAAAAGGAGGAAATAGCATAACCCCATGTGTGTCCCATTGTAAAGTTGCAATCTTTAGGAATGGAAACAAGAGTTCTAAACAGAAACTAGGTGTAAAAACATGAACTTGAAGGCAACAACTTGAAGAATAGAATGAAAAAACAGAAAAGTAGAGAGAAAGAGAGAAGATTGAAAAAGAAGGAAGAAACTTACATTGGTGTTTGTGTGTTGTGTTGGGTGGTGCTGCAATGAGGAAAAGTGGTGGTGCCTAATTCCACAGCAAAGGGAGGGTTTAGATTAGATTAGATCAAAGAAAGAAAAATAAAGTGGCTTTTTTTTCTTGCCGTGCTTGCTTCATCTGCATCAGCATTACCCTTTTCTTTTTTTCTTTTTTATATTTTTCCCCATTCACTTGCAGTTGCAGATGTGGCATATGTTCCTGTTCTGAGTGTTACTGCCACTGCTCCCGCTATATTCCTCTTCACTGTTTTTTTTTTTTTGAAAACTCAAGTGCATNAATAATATACAACAATAATAAAGTCTTATCTCATTGACTAAATCCCAAGATTCAGTTCTGGGCACAATATTAGTCCTTGAACCCTTTCTAATATTGAATTAGCGAACTAAATGCTGAATTGGCTCTGACTTGTCACGCTGGATATATGGCTAAACAGCGTCGTTTCATTTTGGCATTTAAACAAGGCAAAAACGAACAAAAGAAGAAGAATTTATATGATGTACAAATTATTATATCTTCCTAAATGCTAATACTCAAGATGACCTCTAAAGTTTGACTTTCAATTTAATTTAGCTCTCAAATTTTCAATTGGCTCTAATTATACCCTGAAATTTTGACTTATGTCTCAATTTGGTCTTTTTGTTATTTTTCATCACGAAAAGCTGACCTGGCACATTTAGTTGATACCTAACTAACACTTTAACGGTTAGATGACGTGGCCAAATTTTTCAAAATATCAATTTAATCACTTATAATTTGAACATAAAACCTAGCAACCCCAATTCTCCCAAATTGTAGTAGTATCTTCAAGAGTTGGAAAGGATGTTGGAGAGCAGCAGCCAAGATTCAAGTAGTTTTAGTAGAGTTCGTTCGCATGGTGTTTGGGTGAAGAACGCACAAACAGCTGCATTGGTGCGGTTGTGGGTTGCGACCTGTTCTTCAATGGCCTAAGATGGATTCTAATTCAGAGAGATTATTTTATGGATGCCCTAACAATAATGTGAGTTGGTTGAATTGTTGCAACTTGATTCTATGTCTTATTTATCAAATTCTTGTTGGTTTGTAGTTGTTCTTTCTCTCAAATTTTTTGGGTATTTGGTGTTGTAGACTATCGTTAAGAGATGATGTGATTTTTTTAAATGGGCAGATGTTGAAGAAGAAGAAGTCATAATTGAAAGAAATGAAACTCCAGTTAATAAAAATTATTGAAAAATATCTCTAGAATAAAAAATTAGTACAGTTGAAATTGAAATTAAAATTTTAAGAATGTGGAATATTACGTTTTTTGTGTTTGTCATTATTTTTAGGGTTGTGATTGTAGTCTATGAATTAAATGAAATGAAATATATGTAAATCTGATATTAATTATGTGAATAAAATATTATTATATATTTGATTGTTTTTTTTTTCATATAACTGAAAGTTGATGATATA
>NC_029788.2:122916028-122917438 GCF_000816755.2 Arachis ipaensis
TGAGTAATAATGTATCCTATAAAAGTTATTTAAAACTGATATTACATGAAAGAGGTATAAAATTTTATAAAATAAGTTATAAAAAAAATAAAAGATAGTTCGCAATTTATTAATTCATAGTAATTAATTATTATTATTAGTGATAAACAACATTAACGGTAATAGTGTCTGTTATAACATACTACAATATTCTACATAACACAGTTTTAAAATATCCTAATCAAAACACAATATCTTACATAACAAAATCTTAAAATATGGAAAGAGTATAATTTAAAAAGACTCTACAAAATATCACATTTTGAGGCGATGGAAGAGTCGTTAAATTGTCTATACTAGCAGAATATCTCAGCAAACTGTGCTGCAAATGTGAAGGAACCATATGTGGATCCCTCATCTCATCTTCATTTCCTGGGTGTACATTGTTGTAACTTTGGAACTTCACAATTATTAGTTACAGATAGGCAATTGATATAATTTGTATTAGAATAAGTTACTATGATTTTTGGTTTTCGGCATATAAGCTGCTCATATTGCAATTGGAGGCAACAATTAACACTGTGAATTCATCTAGAGCCCAAGATATCAATATAAGTCCGGAGAAAGAGTAGTCCTGCCTTTAACTAAGAATACATCCAGCTAGTGAATTGTTTTTGTCATAAACCAAACTGTCATTTAATTTGGTGACAAAATTCTCTCTATAATAATACAAAATCGTTATACCATCATTTATTTGCAAATAAAATTTAAAATGACACAATAGTTAAAAATAATACTAAATTTAATATATTAAAAAAAGTAATTTAGATGACAGACAATTTATTTAGAGTCTAGTTTTAATATATTGAATAATTCAATCAATCAAAAGTATTTTGACAACCATTAAAAAAAGTGTTAAAATTTAAAATTTAAAGCAGAGTATTTTATTAAAAATGTCTAATTTAAATCCAATCTCAATCATGCAATTATCTAAATATATGTAAGAATAATTGACCATTTGTACCCATGATAGTTCAGAACGCTGACAAATATACCCATCGTAGAAGGAAACTGACTTTGTAACCATGAGAGATGGGCTCCGTGTGACAAAAATAGCCTGGCTTGGGTTGGCACCTGCTTCGAGTTTGTATAGTCCTACATGGCAATCCGAACCTCCCAAAGCCCAATCCACGTGGAATTTAACATTAAAAAATTTAACATTGAAGAAAAATTCGCGGACCTTGACTATGCCCTAGCAGAGAACGTCCTTTTGTTTCCTAGCCGGAGAAGATGCCGGGAACACTCCGAAACCATCAATCTGAAGCTACGGCTTTCAACGTTGTCATTCGGAAGTTGGAAAAGGCATTTGGAGCAGTACAGAGCCATCAAAACGAGAACGTGGTAGAGGAACTTGCAAGGAATAGGCAGCGG
>NC_029788.2:122917528-122930407 GCF_000816755.2 Arachis ipaensis
TTGCTAAATTAGTTGATTAATTGATTTAGGGTTTCTGTTAGGTGCTGAAGTAGTTGATTTATGGTTTGTGTTAGGTGTAGTAACATGCACTGTTATCTTAGAATGTGTTGGTTTATTTCAGTTTCAGGAATGGCCACCATCCATATAACACTATGTATTAATCATAGAGGACGGTTTGAGAGAGGGCCGTCTGGGAAGCTTACTTATGTTGATGGTGAAGTCACAGAGATAGAGAGGGTTAATGTTGATACCTTGAATGGCTTTTTCGTATCTGATTTGGTGAAGGACATAGGATATACATCTGTTTCTAAATTTTTCTGGCTGGAACCTGGGAAAGGGCTTGATGATGGGTTGAGGGAGCTCAAGGTTGACATGGATATAGTTAGGATGTATGAGGCAGCTGTGAAGAACAGTAACAGAGTAAATGTATATACAGAGCATCCGGTGGATGAGCCCGTGTTAGTAGAGGAGAACAACATGACTCCATCAAAGAGGAGAGTAAAGCGGTGTGCTAAAAAGGTTCCAACTCCGAAAAAGAGTCCCAAAAGAAGGTTGATAGTAGTGGAAGATGAGGATGATGCTGATATTGTAAGTAATCTGCAAGTTGGGATGGATGACCGAAAAAGGAATGAGACCCAGAGCAGGGAAGGGGCCTATGAAGCACATACACAGGCTGGTTTGGATGCCCAAAAAGAGGACAATATCATTATGGAAGAGGAGACAGCAGACCCACAACTCTCAGGTGTTTCTCAGCCTCCCCCAACACCTGGCATACCAGATAAACCACCATCAAGTCAGTCCCAACCTTCCCAGCCACCTATTGAACAAGATCAGCAACCAACACATACTGCTTGTTCAGACTCAGTCCCTGCTTCTGAACCCAATGTCTCTACACCTCTTGAACCAGAACAACTAACCCAATACACCCCTCATCCATATGGGAATCCACTCTCACAATCAATCCCTCAGACATTCCCACCCTCTGACACGAATAGGACTCCCCAGAATGATCAGAGCAATCCTTCAGAGGAGGTTCAGGGAAGGCCAAAGGTGAATAAGAGGAGATCAACTAGGAGGCCCCCCATACAGGCCAGTCTTTCATTCCAAACCCCGATCCAGACAAGCCTCCAACCTTCTACGTCCCCGTTGATGATGATGATTTCTCTGATGAAAATCCTGGTCATCATTGCTATGAATCAGAGGAATTGCATAACATAGCAAGTGACGACGATACCGAACAAACTCCAGTTTTTCCTCAGAGCAATCCTGCTGCTCCAGTTAACCAGGTCCTGGTCATCATTTTAGATTGCAGCAACAACTTCAAACATTATGTATCTACATCAGTGTATCACATGAAAAGCAAACCAGTATAGATTAGGAACAACCCATATCATTCAAAAATTTTAACTATGACAGAACAAAGACCTCTCTTTTTACAAGTCTTATGATTTCATAACCAAATACAACTCACAAAACAGACAAAATGCTACCCCCAGTGCAACAGTAATAATCATCACTCTAATTTCCCTAATTTCACCCCTAATTTCAACCCTAAATTTGTCTATCTTCTTAGCCATAATTGAGGATGCTTGCAGATTTTCCCCCCTGAATTCAGAGTCAATCCATCATCAGGTGTTGCATAACAATGCTCGAACTTCCTCTTGGCTAAACATCTTGCCACACCCTCCCATCCTTGTTCGAGTTCATCCACCCAAACAAAGTATCTGCAATCTCTTGTCTAAGAGAAAAAAAATCCCAAATTTGTCAACTAAAACTCAGAAATCATTGTCTAACCTCAACAACAACAGCAGCTGTCCCTTACCGCCCATAGAGGACATCTGATGAACCATCTGTTAGGGTTCGTAATCGTTCCAGACTCCATCAACACAACATCTATCCCACAGAAACATTTGCCGTCGAGCTTCTTCTCCTTCATCTTCTTCGAACTTGAAGAACTGCTGCGAGTTCCAAAATTTCCATCTGAGTTAAATCTGCGTGATGACATCGCTGGGGTTCTGAGATCACTCTGGGTTATGGTTCGAATTGCAACAAAATTTCAGATTTGGGGTTATGGTTCGAATTGGGGAAGAGAGCTTGCTAGGGTTTTCATTTCAACCATTATCTACGTATACAACGTTCAGATCCACGTGGATTAGGCTTTGGGAGGTTCGGATTGCCATGTAGGACTATACAAACCCAAAGCAGGTGCCAACCCAAGCCAGGCTATTTTTGTCACACGGAGCCCATCTCTCATGGTTACAAAGTCAGTTTCCTTCTACGATGGGTACATTTGTCAGCGTTCTGAACTATCATGGGTACAAATGGTCAATTATTCATATATGTAATTATATTTTTTCTGTTATGTACAGTAATTGTATTAGAGAACCATAAAAGAATAAGATTGTCATTTTAAATTGATCAAAGAGTAATACAATTGCTCTAACAATGGCTGCTCCGATAATAAATATATATAATTTCAACTGAAAAATAATGGACAAAGAATTAAAATGGGATATGAAGGAATAAGATTGTCATTTTAAAATGGAATATGAAAAATCAATGACTGCTCAAACGGACAAAGAATTAAAAGATTCAGTTGATCATATGTATATACATAAAAAAAAATCAAACCCTAGCATACAAGAACCCTACCATCACCAACAACCATAATCAACCAACGTCTCCCAAAGATTCACTAATAAAGTAGAGCGAGAAAAATGAAAAACAAACTTCAACCAATATTTTGCAAAAAACAAAGCATTGTATGTTGAGAGTAACGAAATCCACATGGAGACAGGAACCCGTCCCTCGAATAAACGGAAACGGGGTGGGGATTGAGGTACCCAGCCCATAAAGACTCGCTAAATTCCCAATAGTGTGAAATTACTAAAATATCCTCTTTAAAACATCATCAAGCCAAAAGTTCACCATAACCACCACACTAGCCGAGCTATAACTCACCAAAAACTCAACCTGCTCTATTAAAACATCGTTAGGCTAAACTTGAAGGCTGTGATATGGTCGGTAAAACTTAATTAAAAAGCAATAAATCGGCCTTATACGTTTAGCTCGGCCCCACACGTTATGACTTATTCAAACGTCATAATTCGAATTCACACAAAATAAGTATCGTAACGACTTAATACAGTATTACTATTGAAGGTTACAGAAGATTTAGAGAAGGGGGGTTAAATCTATGGCCTTCTTTTGCTTTGATGGATCAAGCCTTTAATATCAAACTTTCATTTAAAATCTGTTTGAACTGTGCAGCGAAAATTTTATGAGACAATTTTATTTTGTCTCATAAATATTAGAAAACAGAACATAGAGAAAGAGAAGAAGAATAACACAGGCATGTATCCTGGTTCGGTTGCCTTGTGCAATGCAACCTACATCCAGTCTCCACCACAACAGTGGTAGAATTTTCACTATAATTAAAGTATTACATACACCAATTTCTCAAGATTCTCTCAATCCTTTCTCTCTCAAGTTCTTATCTAACTTGACTTAGTTATGCTAATACCTAACTCTTCACTCTAAGTGCTAACCCAACTTAGAAAGGGGCACCTCACAGTTACAAGACGCAAGACATATGAAACAACCTAAAGAAATCTGAAATCACTCTAGGCTTTTCTCTCAAATGTTTCACTCAGTCTTTTGTCACTCATAGGCTTTTTCTTAATTTTTCTCTTTCACCCTTTTACCTCTCAAGAAATTACAGAAAGATATACATTGAAAATGAAATACAGACTGTAAAACATGAAGGAGATTGATGCTTTAACAGCCTCTGTTGCTATAGGTTGAACCAGATTCAGCTAACTCAGAATTAGTTCTTCATCTTGGCGGAATGCTTCTTTAACTTAGAAAACACTGTCCAAAACGTTGAACCCTTCACAGTGAAGCTCTCAAATAAACTCAGATTCTGGTTCTCTCTCCTTGTCTTTAGAAAGATGAAGATTTTTCTTTTTGTACCTTTTTCTAAGTTGCTGTATTGATCTCTTCTAAGTCAACTCTTCGAGCTGTGTGCTTCTCAGGCTTGTCATTCACTTTCTTCAATTAACCTCCAAATTAGGGATTTCAAAGTTGGTCATTTTGCTTGACCGAAGATCTCAGATCAGTAAAGAGAAATGTTTCATTGTAATCCCAAATCTGAACCCTTGAGCAAATGCTTTGTCCCCAAGAAATAATTTTAGCCTTTGATTCACAACAATGATTATCAGAGAACACTTTCTCCATTTATCCCAAATTGGAGTTGTACAGATTTGGAGAAGGATTAAATAAAGTAAATTGCATGTAAATGAAAATAAATCACCTTTATCCTCTAACTTAGCTTAGCTTACTTTGATTTGGGTAATTAGACACTACCTTTTGAGTTTTACCTTTCTCTTTCTTTCTTCTCTTGGTGAAATGAACAAGGAGAACGACTCTCTCTCTCTCTCTCTCTCTCTCTCTCTCTCTGATTTTGACTGAAGCAAATTATGTGAACGTTGGCTTTGGAAAGCTTCAACTTGGTGGAAGCTCGCTTCTTGGACTTGGGTTGGATATATGTTCCATCTGGCACAGCTGAATTCTTTGTTCTATTATTTTTGGGCTTTGTTAGCTAGAGAACTCACTAATAATCTTTGTTTCAATTACTCTATCTCATTGGGTTTCTGTTGTTGTAAGTTTGGCCTGCAACATTATTCAAAACAATTAAAAGCTAATTGGGTGTTTAACCCATTAGATCAATGTTTTTCATCATCAATTGAGTTAGTTAATTTCTTAACTCAACAACTATCCTTCAATGAAAATGATTGCCAAAAATGTAACTGTTCTGCTTCACCTCACATAAAAAAGGTATGACATGTTATCTTCGGCAGAACGAGCACAAAAAATACACACAATACTGACTTAAGCATCGGAGTGCCTTTTGCAGGTGCATCCCTCCTTTTTGTTCTCACCGTGATGTGGTATATTCTCTGGACGAAAAGCTCGGACATTTAAGCCACTAGCTCAGAATTGAGGATAACAACTCGGTGCCGATGGTTGGAAGACGAGTTACATCCAATCCATTCGCACAAGAACAGTTATTATGTTGAATATGTTTAAATTGTCTTGTTTTTTGTTGTCCACATTATTCCCCAGCCTGACAGGTCAAAAGACTAATTCGTCGCAGATCTGAGCTCTATTTAATAGTCTGTTGTTGGTCAACGGGTTACTACATATACAAGGCTCCGCTACTTGTTTAAGCAGACGAGTGAACTGACCACTCAACCAACTCAAGTTAGTTATTTTAATTGTCTTTATATTTTAGTTGAATTATATAAAATCTTATCATAATTTTTTTATTATTAAAATTTAATATTCACGGATATCTACAGATATATGCCTGTTCTATAAACAAAATAAATGAGATCTGTAATAGAAATAGAGCGAAAACTAGAGGAAAAAGATGGAGAAAGGAGAGAGTTTCTACCCCTATAAATATTCATTACCATCTCTAATCACATTAGCACTTTGATAACTGATTTAGTACCGAAAATAATAAAGAAAATCTTGAAAGAAATTTGAAAGACTACTATAATTAAAACTCTATCTAACAGATTATTATAAAAAAATTTAAATCTCAAAGACCATTTAAATAATCAGAAAAGCTCTACATCCATTTAAAAATTACATGAATGTTATCCAAGTACCTTCCACTATACGCGTTTTACACTCGTTTGTTTTACACGTGCCTCATATAACGTATATAACGTAATCCTTCTTTTGCGTGATCAACCTTTCTCAATGTAAACCTTGTTCTATTCTCACGTTTTCTTTCTTCTTCCTCTTCTCCTCCTTCTTCTTCAACCTAATTAAATTCGTTCTTCTCCCCTATTTGCATTTTTCTTCTTTGCATTATGGATCTGGATTGACTTCAACATAATTAGCTTCGTCGTTCTTCTTATTCTTCGTTTTCTTCGTCGATCTACACTTTTGAATTGAAACAATGAATGAATCAACTTTAAATCAGTTGAATGAGTGTGATTTGGATAATTCTTCCGAAACGCATCAATTTGATGAGGTTTGGATTATTGAATTTTGAATCGAATTCAATTGAATGCAATTGCTAATTTTATTTGAATTGAATTGAATGGACTGAGGTGATCTGTATCTGAATTGAATTGATAATATGTATAATGGTTTCGTTCATTGTGAGTAACTTTTCAGTTTGGTAAGTACTATAGAGTTGTTTCACCATATCCATGTGTTCGGTTCGGTATGCAGAAAGGAGTCTAAAAAAATTAGACGAATATATTCTGTTTTGTTCCCTAAGTACTATATAATTGTTTCACCGTAATTAAGATTTTGGTTCACTGTATTTAAGATTTCAGTTCACCGTGCAGATCAACTGTGTTGTGGATGAAAAATTCATCCCAAAGGTGGGAATGATTTTCAAGATACTAGAAGAAGCTGGAAAGTTCTACAAACATTATTCCAAACTTGTCGGTTTTTCTACGAAAATAAGGAACACGACTCGGGACGGAGACAAGATTAAGAATCAACTAATTGTATGCACTAGAGAGGGGAGGTGAAAATCCAAGATATCTCCAACTTTGAAGACAAACCCTTCAGCTGGGTTAAATTGTCCGGCCAGAATTTACATACACATAATGAAGGATGTTGGTCTTTGGACAATTTCCAAAGTTATGGTGGAGTAACATAATTATTCTTAACTTACATTGGTGGAGTTTTAAAACTCTTTCTTGGATGGATTTTCAGGGTTTAAGGTTTTGAGTTTAGGATTTTAGGGGTTTAGGGTTCAGTGTTCAGGGTTAAGGGTTAAGGGTTAAAGGTTCAGGGGTTCAGGGGTTCAGGGTTTAAGGTTTAGGGTTTAGGATTTTAGGGGTTAGGGTTTAGGGTTTTATGGGTTTAGGGGTTCAGAGTATGGTTTAGGGTTTATGGTTTTAGGGTTTTAGGGTTTTAGGAGTTTAGGGTTTATGGGTTCAGGGTTCAGGGTTCAGGGTTCTGGGTTCTGGGTTTAGTGTTTAGGGTTTAGGGTTTAGTGGTTCATGGTTCAGGGTTTAAAGTTTAGGGTTTAGGATTCAGGGTTTAGGGGTTCAGTGTGTTTCCAACTTTCGGTTCGCCTAGTGTATTAATTTCGGTTCACTGTGTTCAGGGTTCAGGGTTGAGGGTTTAGGGTTAGGGGTTTAGGATTTAGGGGTTCAAGTTTCAGGGTTCAGGGTTTAGGATTTTAGGGTTTTAGGGATTCAAGGTTTAGGGTTTAGGGGTTCAGGGTTCAGGATTCAGGGTTCAGAGTTTAGGGTTTAGGGTTTTAGGGTTTATGGGTTCAGGGTTCTGGGTTTAGTGTTTAGGGTTTAAGGTTTAGTGGTTGAGGGTTCATGGTTTAGAGTTTAGGGTTTAGGGTTCAGGGTTTAGGGGTTCAGTATGTTTTCAACTTTCGGTTCGTCCAATGTATTAATGTCGGTTTACTGTGTTCTTTTGGAGTTCGTAATGTATTGGTAAATACAATGATTGCAATCATTGAGAACCTGGAATAAAACAACAGCCAGACAGTTTCAACAGATATATAAATTAACATCTCAGATGAGTAATCCATCTTGAATCAAATATAAATATTAACATTAACATTTAGATTAATATTGACATATATACATTTAAAGTAAGCATTTTTTGCTTTTTAAACAAGTTAAACAAAATATTGTTAATTACAATCAGCCAATCATAGTACATGCTATTTACTATCTAACATTTCTGGGACATTTGCCAGGGCACCAAATCCCATTTCTTCCACTCTATCTTTCTTTTCTTGACTCATATCCCTGTACACTGTTGCTATTGACTTTGTTTGGCATCTGCAATAATGAATTTTTTGCAAGTTTTGAAACAGAATGCTAGGATATATTTATAATACAAAATAGATATTATTCAAATGAAAGCGGATAAATATATTTAATCTACTTACGTTATAGTGCGGCTTCTCCTTCATTGTTGCCATTGTCTTGTTCTGTTTTGCTTTAATAAAAAATTTTGGTCAATACACTCAATACATCAACAAGCACAAACATGTATATCTTAATCAAGTCAATTAAAATGCCATAGGACACCGAATCGAACAACATTCACTTGGTGAACCAAAATCACAAAGGTCACCGAATCGAACAACGTTCATGTGGTGAACCAAAATCACAAAGGCCACCGAACCGAACAACATTCATGTGGTTAATAAATGGTGATCAACTTTCAATCAATAAGAATAGTATTCCTCCATGCAAAAGAAGTACTGAAGATAGTAACAACCAATTTCAAAGCTCTAGTTAAACTATCCACATCGATAAGAACAAGCACGTATATCTTAATTAAATCAATATCTTCCAAAAGAAAAGTTTTTCAAATTTCATAAATTAGGTGTTCTTTCAAAATGACATTTGCAAATTGGCTTCTTTAAAAACTCTTACTGAAATTTATCCAATATAATGAGACAATTTTACAGTAGTATGGCTTATCAAAGTTAAAGAGTTGTTTCTAATGTCAATTGTCCTAAACAAAATTTACATTTGGGCAATACACTATTTGCTTCTCAAAGGGATCCAAACTGAAGATTCTTACTAGCATTATATAGGACAGCCTTAACGAAACTCATTCATGCACAGAATCAAACATTATAAATAATGAAACAGTTAGGAAATGATTTGCTGCATGCTATCACAAAAGGAACCCACCAAATCGAACATCATTCACTTGGTGAACCAAAATTACAAAAGTCACCGAACCGAACAAATCTCAAAGCCCTAATTACACTATCCACTGAATTGAATGAAAATAATAATAAATTTCATTCCAAGGGCTAGTTATACTGTAAAAATGCATTCACAATAGTTCCATCTACTAAGCGAAACAAATCAATCTAGTAAACCTAAAATGCAAGTAGAAGAAGCGCGACATTGCAAGATTTCAAATGAACAATAGTTTTCTCATACCTTTGGTAGTCTTTGTTGCAGTTTTTGTTCGTTTCTGGTTGTTGCTTGCGAAATCTTCTCCCGATTCCTTTCTAGTAGTGATTTCCGCAGAAAACATGATTGAAGTTTGAGTGATGTTAAGAGAGATTCGAAGAGAATGAGTCATTTCGTGTATTGGTTTCGTGTTAAAGAAGATGTAACGTTTTTTCATAATGAAGTGCGAATGAAAAAGGAAGAATTTCGTTTGTCTCTAGCGTGTGTTTTCACTCGCCATTTAATGCGTCTGATTCTGTTTGAATTTTGGCCAACTTAATTACATATAACTATGGATGAGTAATAGCCAATGTTTGGATGAGTCTAGGAAGCCATCAAGGATATTTACTCGGTTAATGTCCTGTTACAACATAATTGGGTTACTACAATGTGGAGGTAGGGAGCTGATGATCACTGTCACTTTCTCAGGTCCCCGACCGCGTGAGACCTTCATCTTAAATGCCTTCATTTTCTTTTCTTCTCTTTTCTGCCTCTTCCTTTCTTCCATAGGCCACTCAAAATTCTCTATAATCTTCTATCAACAACCCAATTCTTAATCTAATATTACAAACCTTTCGGATATTCTTTTTCTTTTTTTTCCCTACTTGATTGATGGGCTTTAACCTTGTTGTGAGGATTCCTCTTCCATGGCAATGGCAAAAGCAAAGGGTCTCTGCTCCTTAACCTCTCTCTCTTCACTTCTCCTTCTCAACTTGATCCTCCTCAGACTACCCATTACAGCACTTGATCTTCTCCTCATCTTCCTCCATACCCTCTTATAGCTCATACCTTTAAAAAATTCATCTTTTTTTTAGGGTTTTTCCCCTAATTTTTTTTTTTTTGCTTTTTTTTAATTCCCCCTTCTGAAAAATCTAATCTTTGTTGTGAATCCGGTTACCCTTTTGGATTCTGAGTATGGCATCGGTGTTCTTGTACCATGTTGTTGGGGATCTCACTGTGGGGAAGCCAGAGATAGTGGAGTTCCATGAGAGTGAGACTGTGGAGACTGCAATCAGGGCAATTGGTGAATCCCCTGAAGGGAGCATACCAATTTGGAAGAAGAGATCTCATGTTGGTATTGAGAACAGTGAGATGAGGCAGCAGAGGTTTGTTGGGATCCTTAATTCATTTGATATAGTTGCTTTCTTGGCTAAGAATCAGTGTCTTGAGGATCAGGACAAGGCATTGAAGACACCTGTTTCTGATGTGGTTGTTCCTAATAATTCTTTGCTTAGATTGGTTGATCCTGCAACAAGGTAAACAAGCAACCTATCCCTACTAATACTTTTTAGATTCGATCATATGAAAATAAGTAAAAAATTAAACTATACTTGTTGGGTTGGTATGCTTACCATGTGTTTGTTGAATTGCTTAGTCTAATCCACTCAGTTAATCTGGTTCAGGTAAGTTTGTCCAGTGTCTCTACCGACAAGAATTTCGTTGACTTGTGTTGAGCTGGATTAGTGCTGAATTGAACTGATGATTGTGCTATTACTATAGCAATTCTATAGGTTGCTTTGGTGACAATTCTTTGCGAGTGTGCAATGGGATAAGATTCTAATGTTTGCGTGTGTTTTTGTGTCTGATCATACTGATAGAATGCTTTATTACATCATACATGGATGGAGGGTGTGTGTGTTTTTGGTATGATTTGTATTGCTAATAGAGATGAGATATTTGGGGAATGTTGTTGCAACATCATATTCTTATAGGCATCTAGGATTAGATGAATCCAATACTAGTATTCGAGATCCTTCCCCGGAATATGATTCTGTCAAATTACAAGTATCTCATGCCTCTGAAAACATAAGTGGCAGATTTGTATTCCCAAGTAATTGTTTCATAACTTTAGTCTTATGCCGAGCACATGTTTCTTAGGTACCCACGTATGGTTTCTCGTACTTATGTAGGAAGTAAATACGCCTGTATACCGCCTAGAAGTATCCAGAATTATATCGTGTTATCTGAAGTTCTGTCCTAAATGTGAATTTATTGCTTTCTTATATTCATATGAAAATGAAGTTTAAAGTTTATCAACTATTTGAATTCTTGGAAATAATTGTTTTTGCTTGGTTACCAAATCGGCCCTGGGAAATGGTGTCCAATATATGCTCTGGTTGTAAAAGTCACCATCTCAGGATAAAGTGCTCATATTTTAGGGAATTGCCATCTTGTCTTATGAAAAGAATAAAAACATAGTAACAAATGAAAATGTTGAGGTTTTATTAAGCTTCAAAAATCCAATAACTAATCTGGAGCTGGTTTTGAAGTTAGACATGTATGGTAAAAATCCAATAAATTATTGGTTTTGAGCTAAAAGGTTTCCACATTTCCATCCCCATTTTTTATAAGAAAAAAAAATGCATAGTCATCTAGTTTAACAAAAATGAATTGATGTTGATCTAAATTCAAAACAAATTCAAGACAAATATGTGTCTCTTGAAGCTAGTTTAAATTTAGGTAGATTGCGTAACTAGTAATATTCTTGGATCAGTTTTCTAATTTGCTTAACACACCCTTAATGTTTCATTTAGGTTGATAGATGCACTGGACATGATGAAGCAAGGTGTGAAACGTCTTCTTGTTCCAAAGAGTGTGGTGTGGAAGGGCATGAGTAAGCGATTCTCGGTTATCTACTATGGCAAGTGGCTCAAGAATTCTGAAACTCCTAGCAGCAGCAGCAACAACCTACCTGCCAACATGAATCGAAACTCTTCATCTTCCAGTGCTGCTATCCGTGACAAGTTCTGCTGTCTCTCTAGAGAAGATGTACTCCGTTTTATCATTGGTTGCCTTGGTGCTCTCGCCCCTCTTCCTCTCACTTCCATTGCTGCTCTTGGAGCAATTAATTCTAACTACAGCTATATCGAATCCTCTTCTCCGGCCATTGAAGCAACTCAAAAGCTTCCTCAAGACCCTACTGCAGTGGCAGTCATTGAAAGCATGCCAGATGGCCAGCGTAAAATCATTGGAGAAATTTCATCATGCAGGTTATGGAAATGCGACTATCTAGCCGCAGCATGGGCTCTAGCCAATCTCTCATCTGGGCAGTTTGTTATGGGAGTTGAAGACAATGTTACCACAAGGACCCTGCCCGATTTCTCCATAAACTCGGCAGCTGGAGAAAATAATTTAGTTAATGGTGGCAGTCCAAGAAAACCAAAAAAGTTCAGTAGCAGGAGTATCGGGTTCTTCAGTAATTCTGCAAGCCATAGTTTTGGTTCCAGGAGCATGTATCGGGGTAGAAGCGCACCTCTGACATGTAAAGTTACCAGTTCATTGGCTGCAGTCATGGCTCAGATGCTATCTCACAGGGCGACTCATATTTGGGTGACCGAGGATGAGAACGATGAAGTTTTAGTTGGCGTGGTTGGATATGCCGATATTATGGCTGCTGTAACCAAACCACCAACGACCTTCGTTTCTGCAAATAGATCGACAGAAGCGATTGGAAACGAAATTCAAAGTTGAAATTTTTGTTTCAATTTGTTGATGTTTATGAATCTGTCATATTATGTTAAAAGGTGGATTGTGTTGTTTGTACAAGTATGTATTGTTTGATAATAAACATGAATAAGCAGTATTGGAATGAAAATGAAAGAATAATAGCTTTCTGTTCAATGAGTAGAATTCTTGCTTTATTTTGGCATCTTAGTTTGACATGAAAATTTCCTTCTTGATCAACATGAGTAACATGATAACCCAGTTCAATTGATGTAATCATCTCCCTTATTTAAGTTTTGTTACTTTTGTGAGATTAGGGTCAGAATTCAAAGTTGTTCTCTTAAAACAAGTTTTAAGATGAATTTTATACTTCAAAAGTAAAAAATAGAGGGACATAAAATATGAATTTAATTTTAATACATTGTCAGTGTAAAATTATTTTACACGTGTATATTACATT
>NC_029788.2:122930498-122934621 GCF_000816755.2 Arachis ipaensis
TTAGCTTAAAAAAAGAAATAAATAATATTTAAACAACTGAAATAATTGACTTCTTTTTATTACAGATACGTTGTATGCTTTTAGATATATGTATTAAAGAGTTATGGATGGCTGCGGTTGTTTATATAGCATAACTTATATTTAAATAAATAAATGGAAATATTGACGGAGAAGTTTTATTTTAATATATACTACACATGATCTTTTTTCAGTAAACTCCAAGATAAGAAAGAAAAAAAAAAGTTGTCCATTATAAGAAGAGAAAAGATCTCCCTAATAAGGTGCCGGTCATGTCTTTGAAAATATTGATGACCACAAATAATGTGGTTAATTATTTGGCATGGCCATGGTTGATATGATTATGACTTTAATATTATTATTTAGCATTATACTAATTTTGGATTCCTCCTCCAACACAATCATTCATTTTTTTTAGTTTCTACATAAAAATTAGTCAACAAAGCCAACTATTGGGATTGGATTGTTCTACAAATAAAAAAAATCCTTGGATACTCCAAACATGTGGTATGAGGCGGTGAGGGAATGCTAAGATATAAAACATTAGACTCCTTTTCCTTGATTTATTATAATGGAATGATGTCACAAATTTTTGCAATGAATATATAAAGAGTTCTTTGAGAAAAAAAAAATAATTTTGTCTTTGAACAATTATAGCACTCAACTTATATATTTTGACGAAAAAATAAAAAAAAATTACAAAAAATACATTCGAATAATTTTATTGTTAACAAAAATGTATCCAAAATTTATTATTGACAAAAATATATTTAAATAATTTTAAAATACGACAAAAATGCTAAAAAAATATTTTTTTATAAATGACAAATGACTTTTATATTTAACAATTACTTATACATTTGATCCAAACTTTTATAAGAATATTTAGATAATTGTTTAAAAAATACACACAAAAAAAGAGATAAAAATTTGATCTCGATATTTTTATTTTATTTTTTAAAAGTATTATTGATTGTTGAAAAAAAATCACAAAAAAGTATATACTTAGAAAAAAATACCAAATATTAAATATAAAAATATCTCATTTTTTAAGAAAAAGTATATGGAACCAATTCCAAATCAGTCAAGAATAGAACAACTTAATTAATTATAAATATAGTAATTAGTTTTATTTATTTATGATTTAAAATATTGGTTATTAAATGTTTCACCACATTCAAATTAGAAGGATATACGTTCAGTATCATTGCAACATGAATCACAGAAACTGATTCAATTAGCTTCCGTTTTTTCACCCTCCTTCTTTTTTCAAATGCCTAAAACATGATAAATCAGAAAACAGATTCAAAACCATCCAATTTACAAAGAAAAGAAACATCCTAATGCCTAGTATAAACACTATCCACGTAGAGGTTTTAGATTCACCCAAAGACATTTGACTGATTTTTTGCTAGAACCATCTTAGTTCCTAGCATTATTGTTTTTTTAATCATGCTTACAAAACACCACATCAAAATTTAATCTCTAAAATATTTTTTGAGAATACATATTTAATGTTGGATATTTTTATCGTATTTTTAAATTATTTGAGTGTATTTTTGTGAGCGTCAAAATTATTCGAGTGCATTTTTTGGTTGCCAGTTTAACGCTTTAATTTTTAATAGAGTAATAATAACGACCAATAGTATGGTAGTCAATTTCAACTAATATTATAATAAGTTACCAAACAAATTCAGTATAAAACTCATTAAAGATGAGCTTTTGTTGAATAACAATGCTACGAGCACAAGTCTTTTGATAATCAAACTCAACTAAATTGACCCAACTACAATTAAAGTACAAAGTCTTGTGTAATAAGATGCTCATCACTCATTCAAGTTGTTTGATTATTGCTTACTTTATCACACTTGATTTTTTCTCGAAAAATTACTTATGAAAAATGTAAGTGAAATAATAAAGAAGCTGAAATGTTCATTATTTATGTGCTATAATTCATATTTTGTGCTCATTATTTCGGTCATAAAATTCATTATTTATGTGCTGTGATTTATTGTTTGTATTAATTTTCATTGTTTATGTGCCGTGATTTTGTATTTGTGTGCTGATGTTCATTGTCTGTGTACTGTGATTTTGTATGTGTGTGATGAGTTTTATTATTTGTGTGTTGTGTTTCATTGTTTATGTGCTATGATTCATTATTTATGTACTGCTATATGCTAATTTGATAGAATTTTAACATATCTTCAAAGATTTAGAAAAGAATATAATTTTACAATTCTTTTCAATGAGTTAAATGAATATTGAGATGTAGCAATTGAAAGAACACAAAAAAGAAGAATACCTAAATTCTCTACTGCATTGTAAATCCCTTCTTGTCAACTAAAATCAGTTGATTTAGTCATTAAATAAGATTTTTATCTATAAATTTAGAACATGAATATTAATTCACTGTTTTAATATCAAGAATACAAATATTTGTTTTTTGCTTATTGTAAAATCCTTGAAGATTTGGTTAAAAACTCATTATATAAATTTACTCTTTTTTTTTTGGTTTGCATCAGGGTATCCATCAGGCCGGAAGCCCAATGACTAATCCCTCAAGTACTGCAGAGACACACAAAGTGGGCAACCCTCCCAAGCAAGCAAACTCCATTCTCATCCTCCAGTGAGTATTGAACCCGAGAGAGATGGTTAAGGAACACAGACCCTCATCCATCTGTGCCAACTTGCGTTGGTTAAATTTACTTTCTTTAATCAAATATTTATTCTCTAGTATAAAAATATTTTTATTTAGCACAAAAACTAAGAATTATCTTAAATCTCTCGTTTTGTTGTTGTCTTTATTGCATAGCCCAAAAACTTTTATGGCTTGCACACAAATTATGTATGATAGCACCCAAAATATTTGTGTCAGCACAAAGAAGAAAGATTGTCTTAAATTTATCATTTTGTTGTGTCTTCATTCATTGCATAACACAAAACCTATTATAGCTAGCACACAAATTGTGTAGCATAACACACAAAATATTTGTATAAGCACAAAAAAAAAGAATTACTTTAAATCTTATTTTATTGTTGTCTTCATTACATAGCATAAAAACCGTTGTGACTAGCACACAAATTTTAAAGCATAGAACAATAACGTCTTTTCTCAACACAACAATTATGAGATGTATTAAACTAATGCTCATTTTCTGTTTTATTCTAGCATGTAGCAAATCCATCATATTATCTAACTAAAATGATAAGAAAACAATTCACATATCTCTTTTATAACAAATACAAATATCTTTATTTATCTTTGTTTATGAATTTATGTTTGATCGATCTCATTAAATCTCCAAATTAAAAATTCATACTTTGTCTATGATAAAGACTTAAACATGGCTCTACTATTGATCCATAATCTATCAAATTCAAATCCTAAAAAAACAAAAATCAAATTGAAAGATTTAAAAACAAGTTAAACAAATCATAATATAAAAGGGGATATCAAAATTATCTCAGTGAGAGTTCTTTGCTTTTATGCATTTGCAATTTTTTGTTCAGTGCTTGATTCCAATCGTTTTTTAGGACGTTTCAACTTCTTCAAAAGTGTTAAAAATAAATCATCCCATCCTGACACATACTGATCATTAATACCATACAAAACTTGATTCTGAAATATATAGCCACAGTACAGTGAAGATCATATAAAAAATAAGTTTTGGTTTGTCGCAGTACAAAAATATTTAAGCCTATCACATATTTTAGTTAGCATAGCACACAAATTCACATGTATAGAATAAAAATCAGAATCATAGAACAACACTAATTTGTCAAACAATAACTCAAAGAACGTAAACTAAGATCATCTAAATAACTAGAATCAAGAAAAAAAAATATATACAAATAGCACACAAATATCAAGCATAAAACAACTAGTAATCGAAGTTAATACCCTGGTAGCTCACACTAATTTATTACCGTTCAATACAAAAAAAAATTCAATTCATATTGATTTAACTCATCTAAACTACAATTTTTCATTATCATCGAAGGTATGCGTATTTAACGAAAACTCATCCGATTTCACAAGCACTACGTCGTAGATTGAAAAGATTTGAAACAAGATGTAATTAATGTAAAATTCTGAATAGAATAC
>NC_029788.2:122934668-122939393 GCF_000816755.2 Arachis ipaensis
TATTAAATATTTATAATATTAAAAATATAAACAAAATAATAAATATTTATTTATAATTATTAAAAGAAAAAGTCTAAGGGCCAATAACTTTGTTAAATTCTGACCAGTATGTAACCAGCAAAGAAAAGTGAGCCATTGGATGAAATCTCATACCAATCTCACACTATTAAAACCATCATTAATAGTTATTTAATGGCTACAAATAACAAAAGTTACTAGCCCCTAACATTCTTCTTATTAAAAATCATGAATTTAAGGTTTAGAAATAATAAAATACTAGTTTTGTGAATGTGCATAACAGAAGATATTCTAGGCCTCTAGGGACAAAAATTTGGTACAATAAATTCATGTCGTCCGTATTTATATACAAATACAGTATAAAGTAGAAGTGGATATGTTGTTAATATCTGCAGAAGAGAATTGTTTTTTAGAATTTCTGTCAATATAAATGAAAACAGTGAGACATTACTCAACCATCGAATATAGCTAATATCACACCACTAATCTTATACAAATGAACACGTTATTATTAATGAAAAATTGGAGAACAAAATTGTATACGTGTAGTATATTTTCAGTGTGTAAGAATAATTAAGTAGATATTTGATAATTAGAAATTACTAAAGTCAAAGGAGAAAGCCATGTATAGCACGACACTCATGGGGGCAAAAGATAGACGTGTCAAATTCAGTCATTCATGCAAAATTATTGGCTATTTAAATATAAAGGGACAATTATTTTACATGTGATGTGAGGAGTGTGACAATGATGTTTATAAACACTGAGTTTTCTCTAGACAGTATCCTAAGTGAAATTATATATTAGTGTTTTAAAACTGATAATTGACTAATTAAGGTTGTTTAATAAAAGTTGATTTTTAAAACTAACATAATTTTTTTTTGAATAATTGACGAATTATTTGAGTGATTAGTTTATTTATTCACTTAAATAAATATCGGATAAATGTCAGGTCAAGATTTAAAATCTTTTTTGTGTATACTTAGATGTGTCATTATAAAAAAAAAACTATAAAATTGCTGTCGACGAAGAAGTGATAATAAGCTAGCTAGGGATCTTCGGATTTTTTTCAGAAATAAAATAAAAAAATACATATTTTTTTAAACACTACTTTTAAACTTTAATTTTCTAAATATAATTTTTTTTGTTTAGAGCAAGTTTATCGTACCTCCGGCGAATTCTATAAAAATTATAGAGATCGCCTTATCCTGGCGAACTCCCTTTAAATTTATTGAATCCCACATTTTTAATCCATTTTAATCCATTATCATCATCTTCAAATAGTATATAGATTTACAAATAGTATATAGGAGTACACAAAAATACATAGACAACAAACATGGCTTTTTTAAGAAATTTTTTTAATTATAAATTAAAAAAATAAGCCATATTTAACAAGGACAACCATTATCATTATCTCCAGAAATACACCGCTACACCAGAATAAGTCATATTTAACAATAATTTTTTTAATTATAAGTCGTATTTTATTTTGAAAAAAATTTTAAAAAATATAAATAAATTTTTTCAAAATAAAATACGCTTATAATTAAAAAAATTCTTGTGAAATATGGCTTATTCTAATGTACCTGTGTATTTCTGGAGACTATGATAATGGTTGTCATTATTAAATATGACTTATTTTTTAATTTATAATTAAAAAAATTCTTGAAGAAGTCATACTTGTTGTCCGTGTATTTTTGTGTACTCCTATATACTGTTTGTAGATCTATATACTATTTAAAAATGATAATAATGAATTAAAATGGATTAAAAACGTAGGATTCAAAAAATTTAAAGGGAGTTTGACGGGAATACGACGAACTTGCTCTAAACCAAAAGAAAAATTGTATTTGGAGAATTAAAATTCAAAAATAGTGTTTAAGAAAATATGAATTTTTTTAATTTTATTTCTGAAAAAAATCCAGGAATCTTCATACACTAAATATCTAATTAATAATGCTCTTTTTTTTCTTTTTTTCAATCACACTAGTCATTTTCTGAATTGAATTTTGTTTTTATTTTTAATACTTAAGTCGTCCAAATACATATATATAATTGTGATTTTCTTTGGGGTTCAAGTTATCATTCTTTACCATTTGATGTATTTTTAAAATTATTTACATTTTTGTACTCGATTATTTATTTTGTTTTCACTGCAATTAAAATAGAGTCTAAACAAAATAAGTAATATAATTTTGTTATTTATTCCATTTACAAACGAGATGTTTATATTTATTTAAAATATCACACATAATCTTTCATAATTTTTAATCTTAATCATTTTTTATAAAAAAAAAAAAAAACACTCTCAGAGATGAGATTTAAGGGTTTATCACTGATCAATAGACATAAGATGAGATTTAAATTTTCGACACTTATTTAAGTGGATTAATGAATTAACTGCTAAATCAATCCAATTATTGGTCCAAGTGTCACAAGGTTCTAAACATGGGTCATATTCGTAAAAGGAGTGGCATAAGCCCATTAAGAACCCAATAAAAATGGACTGGGCCTTCAACACCCCATATAAAGTTTCTTGATAAAACAAAATAATGATCCCATCAAGTTTGGGAACATTCCTAATAAGTCCTCCAAAAAATTAAAAAAAATTAAGAACATTCTATGACTTGAATAGATTCTGAAATCGGACTAGTTATTGAAGTGGCAAAACTAAAAATTTAAAAGTTTAAAGTTTAACTAAAATAATCAAAATTGAACTAAATATAATAAAATAATATTTTCATATAAAAATTAAACATATAAAGTATCTTTTATTATTTTACTCTTCTACACCACTTCTCTTTCTATATCTGAATTAAAAAAATGTGTTTTTGTAGGGGGAAAACAAAAAGAAGAAGAAGATTAACTTCTTGTATTTAATATTTATACTCTCTTCCCTTCAAATTAACATTATCCATTTATCCTTATATATATATTTCATGTGTGAAAAGTTTATTTTAACCAATCACAATTAAGGTCTCTGGCTTTATAATTTGTTTTATTTAATCTTAGAAAGAAAATAAAAATTGATTTTTTTTATCATCATCAAATTGTTTTATAAAATTTATACAAATATATTTAAAAAAGATTAATTTAGATATTTTATTTTAAAAAAGAACTAAAATTAAACAAATGATGCACCGTTAGTCACACTCAACGGGAAATTTCCCAAGCCAAGAGTTGAACACACGTTTTGGGATAATTAAGTCCATCATATAATTGAGACTTATTTTAACGTATATGGTTCTTTTTGAACTATTCAACTTTTGAATTCCTATTTCAAAAGCAACCCTTAAGTTTCGAACTTGTATATATCTAATATAAATATCTAACTAATTTAATTTCTATAACATAGTTTCTTTTTTAAGTCTATTATTCTACAGAAATTGCATTGTATTGCCAAATATGCATAAGAAGTCGTTCTTCAGTTTCGGACAAACATTCAAATTAAATACGAATAATTGTCACTGGCTAGTTAATTAAAACTAAAGTGCCGTTGGTGGCATTCCTTGTTCTTGATAACTTTAATTTGTGCTGTATATATGATTCTGTTATTTTATATTAGTATTTAGTAATAATTTACATTTACATTTATAAAAGTATTATATTCAATAAACATATAGTTTGTACCTATATTTATCAGAATTTACACACATAAATTAATACAATTTTGTATCTATATTTTTCAGAGTTTGCAGATATAAATTAGTAAAAGTTATTTGTTAAAGACAATTTAGTACTTGTGCTGGTCAAATGATGGCAAAAAAGACTAAAACTTATTATTCGTATGTAAAAATTTTCTTCATGAATATAATATCATTTCATTTTATCATGGACTAATTTATCTGCGTTTCGAATATTCATCGATAAAAGTTATAGTTTACTCTTAATGAAATAGTGGCAAAACAAAAAATTTAAAAAGTATGAAAAATTAGATATTTGATTAGAAAAAAATAATTGAACAAAAATAAAAAAATGGAGGGAAGATTGTAATCTGCTTGGCTTCCCAAATAAAACCAATTTTTATTGCAAATTTTAGGCAGAGTAATATGATTTTGCCACTTTTATGGATCTGTGGGCAAATTGTTGGTGGCAAAACGCCATTTTTCAGGTAGTGATTAGAAGAAAATCAAAAGAAGGACAAAGTAAATGCATAAATAAAGGAAAAGAACAACACAAAAGCAGAAAAATTACAACCATACATTTTAATTAGTTTGATTCTTATGTATATTCCAAGTACAATATATATAAATACCAACGAAAAACTATAAAACAAAATAACTCAAAATATGAAAAAGAATAATTAATGTAAAATACACTAAAATATTAATTATATAGACCGTTAAAAATATGTGTGATATCAAATTAATCTACTAAAAGATTATATTCTAAATTAGAACTTATGCATGCTTACTTACAATATGGGTGCCTGTATTGTAATCGCATCAATTCTTTCTATGATGTACACAAAAAAGCTCTTTTAAGAAACAAATAAATTTTGACATCATTCAAGACAAAAACCAGAATATTCAAGTGGAGTGTTGGAGAGACTGTATTTGTTTTTGGACAATAGTTGCTGGAAAAATGAGATGACAAAATACACCTTCTAAATCATATTTGTTTTTTTTTTTAAATGATTATTTATATAATTAATATAAAATATAATTATTTTTTACTAAAATAATTAAATGCAATAATATAATA
>NC_029788.2:122939436-122951480 GCF_000816755.2 Arachis ipaensis
AGTTAATTTTGATTAAATTAGTTATTAAAATGAGTATGAGTAATTCTTAAGTAACTATTATGAGGAATCGAATTTGATACTTTAAAGTTATAAAGTTTATACACAACAATTATTATTCACCAGACTACTATATGATTGATTTTATTTTGTATCATGTAATAATAATAATAATAGAATTGCGTGTTGCGTCCACACACACACACACAAATTATTCCTTCACTTCAGCTTAACTAAAAATTCTATTATTCCTTCCCTTTCCACAAATATGGTTGTAAAGTAAATTGCAATATCTATAAGAAGTTAACATCATGCATTCATGATCTCATTTTCTGCTTCTTTTCTCTGTCTACATCCTTCATTATTTGATTCTTCCACAATTTTTTTTTAATTTATCTCTGTTATTTCAAAAAAAAAAAAAAAATTATCCCTGTTCTTTCAATGCAAGTATATGTATTACTTAAACAATAAATGACTCTGTTAAAAGTAACTTATAAATAAGTTATTTTGTATTTGGATTTTTAACTCTAAAAGTGCTTATTTTATAGAAATATGATGAAAAGTAGAAGTATTATGAGAGAAGTCATTTTTTTTTTAACTTCTCTATAAGCTCTTAAATAACTTCTTAGAAAATTACAATTTAATTTTAAAAATTACACCAAACATTAATATTACTATTTTTCATAAGTCAAAAGTTAAAAAAAAGTTACTTCTAGAATTTCCAAACGGCCCTGAGTGATATTGAAGGAACCAATCCACGTACTTAAATGCGGATAATATATCATAGTAGAGTTGATTCGAGTTGCAACTTGCAAATTGTCATTTAGCTCTTTCTCTGTAGATAGTGTAACACTGTAACCAAAAGAAGCAGTTCTTAGATTCACGATGACGCACATTTTAATCAAATCAAACACTACAAAATTCAAAATTCAACCGCCAGTATAGTTCTATACTTCTATCAATACGATTTTCAAATAGGTAAAAAACCATCGTGACTTCATCTCAAAAAACCGTAATTATTATTGTTATGATCGCACTCAAATAGGTAAATAAAGATAGATCAGAGTATTTATTTATTTTGATCTCCAAAAAATTTTAGACAAAATATTTTAATCTTTAACTAAAATTAATTATTCGATTGGTCTTTAACATTTAATTTCATCAGTCACTTAAGTCCTTTGCTCTATCAACTTTAACAGAGGATAAAATGGTCCCTAACAACTCTAACAGGAAACAAAATCATTCTTGACCCCCTCTGTTTGAAAACGACATCATTTTCCCCTAATTTTCATCATATCTCGTATAACACTAATATTCATACTCTCCTTCTTCACTTTCACAGTCTTCTTTTTCATCTTTTCCTTCCTCCTCTTCAACTCCAAGATCAAACCATGGTGTAATTGCCATGTGTGTCGCACCTACCTCAACATGTGCATAGACCACACACTTCTCAAATCTCTGTGACGGTTAGTCTGTTACACCCACCTCCTCTCTTTACCCACCAGAAGCATCACTACTAGAAATATGATTTTTTCAGACAACAATTTTAGATAGAATAAATTTCGTCTGAATGAATTTTTAGTTTCGAATAAATTTAAGACAAATGTTGAACAACTTTTAGGGGAGGTTTTGAAAGAATATATTCTGTTCTAAATTTGTCTAAATTTTGTCCCAAATTTTAGCGCCAATTCTTTTTGGATGGTGCCAAAATTTTCATACAGATTAGCAATACATTTTAGACAAAAACTATAATTTGTCCGTATTCCATCTGAATATGCACAATAACTTCAGACGGATTTGGGGCGCATTTTAAAAAATGTTAACTCTATCCCAAATTTGTCTATAATTAAACTTAAATATTTTTACTATAGCTAACCCTTTGAAGTAGCTAAAATTTTTTTCCACAAATTTGGGACGAAAATAACATTATTTATAAATTCCGTATGAAAGTCCATCAATTTTCAAACGGAATTCATATGTTTATTGAGAAATTATAACATTTAGTATAAAAATATTGTTTATATTTTAAATTTATCTATAATTTGATTGAAGAATCAGTTGTTCATAACTTTATCATGTGCATCTCATAGATTTAATCTAACATTATTCCCAAAAAAAAAAAAACAAGTCTTTATTCTAATTCTTTTTAATTAATTTGTTTATAGACAATTTTTTTTTTACAAATATCTGCAAAAATTCACTCGTTTTTTTTATTTCTATTCTACTTTATTTAAACAAAATAATGTCTCTTAATAATTAATATTACTTTATCTATTTTTTGGTTACCAAGTGGATCTTAATGAATAAACTGAATTGAAACAAAATTAGCAGTTAAACAATGTGAATAATAATGTGATTTTTGTTTGTTCAAAAAGAAAAAATTACTGCAATCCATACAGTAAAATTTTATATATATGTAAAATTTTTCCACAAATTTAGGACAAAAATAACATCATTTATAAATTTTGTATGAAAGTCCATCAATTTTCAAACGGAATTCATATGTTTATTGAGAAATTATAACATTTAGTATAAAAATATTGTTTATATTTTAAATTTGTCTATGATTTGATTGAAGAATCGGTTGTTCATAACTTTATCATGTGCATCTCATAGATTTAATCTAACATTATTCCCAAAAAAAAAAAAACAAGTCTTTATTCTAATTCTTTTTAATTAATTTGTTTATAGACAATTTTTTTTTTACAAATATCTGCAAAAATTCACTCGTTTTTTTTATTTCTATTCTACTTTATTTAAACAAAATAATGTCTCTTAATAATTAATATTACTTTATCTATTTTTTGGTTACCAAGTGGATCTTAATGAATAAACTGAATTGAAACAAAATTAGCAGTTAAACAATGTGAATAATAATGTGATTTTTGTTTGTTCAAAAGAAAAATCTATTGCAATCCATATAGTAAGATTTTATATATATGTTAGTATAATTTCATATATTAATTTATTTATTGATTAAATGATTGCGTCACACATATAAGAATTATATAAATACCTTGAAGAATTTGAAAAAAAATTTACTTGTGATATTAATTGAAACCTATCGACATATAATTACTTCCCATTAATGGTTCTGTCATTAACGGGAGTTCTGCCATTAACGGGAGGGAAGAACTTCCGCTCTATCTTAGGCGCTTTGCCTTTGTCTTGATCTCACACAAGTTCTGATTAGTTTCTCAATTTTTGATGACCCAATTCATCGCCTTTTTTCAAAGTCCATTCTTTGTACTATAGGAGAAAGATGGCTTCTTTTTCGCGTCTATTTTTGAAATCTATATCTCCGCCTCATTCCAAGGGGATGAATGGAATGGATTCCATGAGGATCTCCCATCGCTAGACTAGCTCCATATAGGCCCCATAGAACCATCCGATCTAGAGCGAGCCTCAAAGCAAGATCTTTCTCCTACCTTTGTCTTTGGGATGCTAGCTATGCTTCTCACGGCCCTCGAACTATCAGAACGGAATCATAACAACTCGAACTTCAGATTAAAATGTATCTGCTAAGGCGTTTTTGGTGATCCCGCCGGGAACGACTAGATAGAAGGAGGAGAGGGGAATGCTGGATCGCTAAAGTTCTATATCCCTAGAGCGGGGATGGGAACAACCAACTGTGTGTCATCACGTGCGTGCCACGTGCGTGCCACGTGGAGGCGAGAGACAGGAGCACCGGTAGAGGCAGTAGCTTACCTTGAACCAGTCCCCGGGGCGAGGATAGTAGCGGAGGATATTCTATAAAAACTTCTTTTTAGACTCTAAAGCTTCTCAGAAGAAAAGACTAGAACAGCCTTAAATAAGGAAATACCTAGCTACCTTAACTATAGGAATTGGGCTTTCAGAGTCATAAAAGGAGAGGTGAAAGGGTCGGTCGAGCTGAATTCCCCTCTCCAACTTGACTAGAAAAAAGGGGGGTCGGCCTGGAGTTGTTTTAAAATCAAATCTTTACTTGCGCCAAAAAGCCAAATTTTAAAAGTCAAATTCAATTTCAAAATCGCCCTTTTGGTTTCAGTTTTTATCTCCTCTTCAAAAATGCCCTGCCTCACAGTTCACATAGAGCCTACCCTTATTCACTCACACTGCTCTCCTACCTGTGGCTGCCGTCGATCTTCTGGGTCGCACTCCAGCCAGCCTCCGACCTCACAACTCAGGTGACTTCCATCCTCTTTCGTGCTTCACGCTCGCAGGTTCGTTGGTTCAGGCGTCATCGTTCTCTGCTATCCTCCTCCGCACAAGTGCTCCTTCAACCTCGTCTTCTACCTCACCCTCTCTCTCTCGATCCAAAATGCTGCATTTCTCCACCTAATGTTCTTGCTCTCTACGCATCGTATTTCGAATTCTTGAACATTGTGTCAGATTCTTGAATTTTATAGTTTAACTCTAAGTGTCAAAAACAAAATAGCGTGATTGAATGAGCTTTGGCTTTTCAAGTAGAATTCGTGTGTGGCTACTGTTGTTTCCGTTTGCTGGATTTGATTTCAAACTTTGTAGTTGTTAATAAAACGGAAAGAGTACATAAAGAGTACGCAAAGATAATAAAATTATGAAAGAATAATGAAAGAAAAGAAAAGATGAAGAAATTTTATTGATTGTTGATTGATAGAAAATTATAAACTATGAAGGTAAAACTAAGTATATATAGAGTATTGGACTATGAAAGATAAAAGCAAATAAAGATAAGATAAAGATAAAATAAGATAAAGACTAAAATTATAATTGAATTTGTGTATTCTGTTGAGCTGAATTTGTGGACCGTGAGACGTCTTTATTGTTGTCATGGGCTAAGGTGGAAGAGTGCGTCTTTATTGTTGTCATGAGCTAAGATAGAAGAGTGGTTTAATAGTTGTTGTTTAAAGCAATTTAAATCCGATTGAGTATTTGTCTTCTTTTACCTGATTGTTCAATTTGACTTCAGAACGAATGACTGGAACTGTTTGGATTCTTTAATGGTTTGTTATGGTTCAAGGAATTTTGCTGAATTTGGAATAGGTTAAGAGTATAATGCTCATGAACCTTAGCTTTAGCGACAGAACGTTATTTTAGTTATGGCTTGATCCCTAACTGAATAGTCAAGAAAAATGCCTTAAATATCTTTAATATGTTTAAGAAAATAATTTATGCTTAGTGAGCTAATCGTCATAATAAGCTTCTTCATGCTATATAGGTGTTGTTAAATTAACTCTTGTAGTATTATTTTTAGTAGATGGACTTTGTTTGGCAGTTAGAAAACTAATTCAGGCAATTAACTCTTGTATTCTTTCTAGAGTTGTTTTTCATAGCCATGTAAGTTGCAACTTTAGTTTGTATTTTGTGCTGTTAATGTGGTTTGACATTTCGCAATAATTAATCATAAGGTACTATGTTTAAATAATCAGTTTATACATTTGTTTGCTTTGTTTCTTTTTTCAAGACATACACTATCTTAGTATAGTTCTCTTTTATGAATATTTATTTTGTTAATTTATCTTAACAATTGCAGGATATGCTTTGCAGTTTCTTCAGCATAGTTGGATATATCTGCTAGATCAAGCATTGATATATTTTTACTATATTCAATTATTCATCATTTATTGTAATTTTGTTGAGAAATTAAGCTCTGATAGTCAATAATGTTAAACCATGCATATATATTTGTAATTTTTTATCTTACAAATTTTAAAAATAGACCACTTTTATTTTTTCTAAAAGTATGTATACAATAAGACCTATATATACATGAATATATATGTGTATAAATTAACTTAGAATAATCTATGAAATCTACTATCACCGATTACAAATTTTTATTATTAGTTAGCATTATATTTTCTGAATGCTTAATTTTCATGTAATCAATAGATGATTTGAAATAATAAAATATTTTAAATCAAATTGTAGTTTAATTTTTTGGGTAAATATGCATGTAGAATGGAAGTTTCATACACACTGGAGGTTCTATATCTATGGGTGAACATGCACGTAAAATGGTAAGATAAAAATAGTTTAATTTTAGTATTTGTTCTTATTATGAGCAGAGCTTTCTTCATAAAAAGTTGCTTTTGATTTAGGTTCTTTTGATTTAGATTTTTCTTTAAAATAAGAGACATCCAAAGACGATCTAAATATTGAGTAAAAACTTCACATGTGGAAAAAAAAAAGGCAAAAGAGAAAGGAATGATCATGAAGAGTAAAAAATTAAGTTGAATGATGCTGAGTAAATGTCAAAAGATCAAGGACGTCAGCTAAAAGTTCAACAGAAAAGAATTGATGTTGCTGAAAAGACACTTCATGCTTTATATGAAAAATTGACTCTCCCACTTCTTTCAACCTTGTTTGTTCCTGCGGAAGATGAGCTTGGGACAAGTTTTAGTGATGATGAGGACGATAACATGAGTGATTGATATCTGGAATATATGTTTTTTCGAATTTAGATTAAGAAATTTTTAGGTGAATTAGTTAATACATTTTAATTTATTCATAATTTGTGACCTTTTTAAAGGCTTTCTTTATTTTAGTTTAATTATTTTTTTTTTATTTTAGTTTGATTACATTTATGGATAAAAATATTTTAATAATAAATCTTTTTTAAGTCTTTTATTGTAATTAATTTTTTCATGATTTTAATATATATTTATAATTTCAATGATGTATGAGATTTGTTTAAAATATGTAAATTATATTAAATTAAATTTGTCTAAAATTTAATCGAAAAAATATTTGATTTGTCTAAAATTTGTTCGAAAAAATCTGTTATATTTGACTAAAATTATTAGAAATTTGTCTGAAATGAAGTATATTTTTTGTTTAAAATTTGTTTGAAATATATTGTATTTATGTTGGCTAATCTATCTAAAATTTGTCTAAAATACATCATAATAGTTAGAAATCTAGCAGATAAATGCCTATTCGAAATTCGTCACAAAATCGTTTGAAAAAAAATTCAGACGAATTTTCAGACAAAATGTAAATTAGCAACAATGGTTTTTGGGACGAAAAAAATTTGTCTCAATTTTGTTCGAAAAAAAAAATTTTGTCTCTAATTTGTTTGAAATTTATCTCAATTTCGTCTCAAAATTCGTTCGAAAAATACTAATTTTTAGTATGCATCCACTGCACATCCTCGATAACAGCATCACCTTCAACCACGACAGCATCCACCAAATCCTCAAGACCAAGTTCTACAACGAACTACTCCACGGGCATGCCTTTCTCCATTCTCCGACAAACAATATAAATTGTTGGACATTAGGACATCATGAGAAGATTCTCCTTCGACATCATAAGCAAATTCTCATTTGGAATGGACTCCAAGTATTTCATTCCTTCTTTTCCGGAGTCCAAGCTAATAGACAGTTTCGACTTCGCATCCAAGCTATCAGTACAACGAACAATGTCGCTGTCGCCACTTATATATATGAAAACTGAAGCGATTACTGAATATTGATTCGGAGAAAAAATTGAAGGAAGCGACCGGAATGGTGGACAATGTATGTGGCCATGAAGATGATAGCGCAGAGGAGGAGGGAGATGACGACGACAACAAAAGGGTCTTAACAAATCGGACTTGCTGTCTAGATTCATGGGATCCATCGAAGACGACAAGTACTTGATAGATATAATCATTAGTTTTCTGATTATGAATTGGTTGAGAATTTTTCTTCTTGTGAACATTATTGAAGTTGTAGAGCGTGCATTGAGTAAGCAACTTGAAATTACAGTATGAGACTACTAGGGTTATGCGAGATATGATGAAAATTGGGGAAGAACAGTGTCGTTTCTGAACAGATGAGGTCAGGGACCACCATTTTATCACATGTTAGAATTGTTAGAGACTATTTTATCCTTCTTTGGAGTTGACGGAGTAAAGGACCTAAGTGACTGACAGAGTTAATTGTTAGGAATTAATCGAGTAATTAATTTTAGTTAAAGACTAAAGTATCTGATCCAAAATTTTTTAAGAACTAAAATGGATAAATACTTGATAGATTATAAACCTTAAGATAAATTCAGAAACAGTAGTGATTATAGTTTGTTGTAGTTGAAATAAAATTTTTCAAACGTAACATGATAAAAATATTATATATAGTGATTAGCTTAGCAATTTAACGCCTATATTCATGTAAGAGTTCAAAATATATATCTCTCAATAGTGGTCATTATGTTTACAATATAATATAATATTAGTGGTTTAAACTTCATTATCATTAATAAACCCAAAACATAAAATATATTTTTCTATATACAAGCCGTAATAATTATGTTGTCTAATAAGTTAATCACTACAAAAAAAAAGTCTATGGCCACACTTTTTTTTGTTACACTTTAAAAGTATGGCAAAAAATGGTCAATAACTACGCTTTTATGGGGATAGCGATTAAATAGAGATTTGGCTACGTTTTTTCTTTCTACACTTTAAAAATGTGGCGAAAGGGGTCAACGGCCATAGAAAGAAATAGGTACACTTTCAAAGCGTAGCGACAGAGTTTTGTTATTGGAGCATTTTAAAAGCGTGGCCGTTTCTTACTACTTTTTTGACACGCTTCAAAAGCGTGACCAAAAAGTTCCAAAAAAAGAAAATTACAAAGTCGTCCCTTCGAAATTCTAAGTTACAATTTGCACAACACCATCTACTCTTCCAGACTTAGTCTTTCTCCTTTACAATTGCCCTAGCTCAGTTCAGAAAGTCCTCCATGAAGAACCCTAGCTAAACCTAACCCTGTCTTCATTATTGTGCCTCACCATACCCTAACCCTCTCTTCATTGTGTCTCACGAAGAACCCCTAACCGTGACGAAGAATCCCATATCAAAGAACCCCTAACCGCGACGAAAAACCCCTAACAGCACTCTACGAAGAACGTCGCCAGTTGTCGGCGCTCGCAATGCCTCCGTAGAAGAACCCCTAACCGCGACGAAGAACACCTAACCCTCCTTTGAGTTTCTTCTCTTTTCTCTCGCCACTCTCACCCTCAAGCTCACTGAGTCTCACCTCTCTCACGGATGGTCTCGAACCGTCGACCTCTCTCTATCTCTTCGGTATATCGCTTCTCTCGCGGGCGTTTCAGACTCAAGGTCGTCGCGCTCTGTCACCGTCGCTGCTCTATCGCGCTCTGTCGCAAGCTCTGCTTCAGCCATCAATGCTTCCGTCGCAGTGAGTTGGTCCCTGGGCAGGTGGTGGTAGGAATTTCAAGGTCCTTATGGAAAATGAACGGATTAAAGTTGACAATGTGCTCATATAAGTGTCTTTTGCGTGTGTGATGGATATTGTATAATTTATGCATATTTATGCTTACAATTTATTTGTAAGAAAATAATTTGAACCTCTTACATGAAATTCTGATTAGGAGGTGCTATATTGTTACTATGAGTTTCTCATTACTTATCCCGTTTTCATAGCCATTAATAAAAATCTGAAAGATAGCCTTATCCCGTTTCTACTATGCCGAACGTAAGTATAAAGAGTAGTAAAAGACACGAGATCTTAACCGTTGTGTTTTCAAAGGCGTTCCAAACGCAGCGAATATTCAACTCGATCCCAATCGGTTCCTGCTCCAAGGAGAACCAGATCATCTACTAGCAGTTGTTCAATTATGTCGATTCAGGTATGCAAAGTTTTCAATTATTTTAGTTTATTTAATTTTTATCTATTGGTGTTGCTAATTGTGGTGATGTTCGTGTTAAAATTTAAAAACGATATTGGCACGCTTAAAAAGCGTAGCCGTATCTTCGGCTATTGGCACGCTTTAAAAGTGTAGCCGTATTTTCAGCTATTGGCACACTTCAAAAGCGTGACGACAAAAAAAGCATGGCGATAGGTCACCAAAAACGCGATAGAGCAACCACCCTAACAGATGTGACCTTTTTAAAGCGTGCCGATAACTCAAAAAGTGTGGCGAAAAGCTATCACTAAGTTTTTTTCAGCTTTTCGCCACGCTTTAAAAGCGTAGCAAAATCCTGATTTTCTTATAGTGTAAGTAAGGCACTATAAGGAATACAAAAAATAGCGACATTTTTTTTAATGAAAAATTGCTGCAAAATAGATTAATTAACATTGTTTAAATAACCGCTATTTTTTAAGGCACCGGAAAATAGGTTTGCGGTAGTTTTTAACAACCGTTAGCGTACATAACTGCCGATATATTAGTATATCATATTCGTTTGTTTTTGCGTCGGTTTATATAAACCTAGAATTTGTAGTCATATAACGGCTATTTTAAACTGTCGTTATCTAAAAAATTGTTCTGTTGCAAAAAAAAAATTGCTAAATCTTTTCGTTATAATTTTTAGTGTTTGAGTAGTATGTATTAAAAATTATCTACCTAATGATGTACTGCGTATAAAAAAAATGGAATAATATAAATAAAACTTTATTCAGTACGAAATTGAATTTATTCTTGATATATGCGTGCATGGTACATATAATCGTCACCCTAATGTTTCACATCTGAAAAGAAGGGAGAAATTAAAAATCAACAACATATATTAAAAGTTTATTAGATTTTTCTTAATGAATTTTCACATCAGGGGAAACTTTTTATCAAGAACGAAGACAAATGGCAACTGATGAAAATATATTGTTACCTTTCACTGCACCATATGTTCTTTTTCTTTAATTTCTTTCCATATTTCATAGGAACAAATCCGTTTAAGATATTTATATGCGGATAAAATTTAGTCAAATTATCTCTCACTATTGCTTTAACATCAATAAGTAACTCGAAGCATTCAAAAGTTTTATATATTCACAGTGACACGTTTTATCATAATCTAACATGCAACGTAACTATACTACCATATACGACAGTGACAAAAAGCTTGAATACTTACGTTTGATGATTAATTAACCGATAATATTCATATATATGACCATATAAAAAATAGAGTAAAGTATCGTTTTTGTTTTAAACATTTGGGGTAAGTTTTAAAGTTGTCCCTAACGTTTCAATCGTCCTATTTAAGTCCCTAACGTTTCAAAATTGACTCAATGTTGTCCTGCCGTTAGGGATCCGTTAACAGAATTGACGGCGAGACAAAATTGAGACAATTTTGAAATGTTAGGGACTTAAATAGGACGAAAACGTTGGGGACAAAAATAATACATAGAAATAAATTTTAATTTTATCCTTCAATAATATCAATTTTTTACTATACATTATATTCAATTATATTTTAATCTCATCTAAGTAAATTACACTTAATCATATTACTTTCATTTTAAATAAATAAATTTTATATTTTTCTTCCATTTTCTATCCAATATTGAAGGGAAAAAAATTTCAATGAGTCCCATCTATTTTTTTACACTACATTCTTTCTCTTTGACTTTTTCATTCAATCAAACAAAAAAAATAACTATTTTTCTTTCAATTTTTTTTCCTCCCTTCTCCTTCCTTCCATTTTTACTTCAAACAAACACATCCTTAAAGATTTTTAGTTATCATGAAATGTTTGTAAAATGACTAGTATATAAACTTACAGAAAAAAAATATATATATACAATAAAATATAAATTATACTTTTTATCTTTAATGTATCAAAATTCTTTAAAATTATAAAAAAATAAATTTATTTAAAATTAAAGTAATGTGATTAAGTGTAATTTATTTAGATTTAATTGAAAAATAATTAAATACTATGTACAGTAAAAAATTAATATTATTGAAAGATAAAATTAAATTAAAATTTATTTTTATGTATCGTTTTTGTCCCTAATGTTTTCGTCCTATTTAAGTTTCTAACGTTTTAAAATCGTCTCAACTTTGTCCCACCGTCAATTCTGTTAACGGATCCCTAACGGTAGAACAACATTGAGTCAGTTTTAAAATGTTAGAAACTTAAATAGAACGATGAAATGTTGGAGACAAAAATAATACTTTACTCCAAAAAATAATATAATTCTGTACATATCTTGATATTTTTCTAGTTATATGTTTGTATATATACTGTGTGTGTGAAAAAATATTAAACGACATACATATAAATCGAACACCTTCTTTTTTTTATTAAGGTTTGACATATTAAATAAGATAAGTTTAAATTTTTTTTCTTTAACATT
>NC_029788.2:122951538-122953533 GCF_000816755.2 Arachis ipaensis
TCTAGCGATACCAAAAAACTAATGAATGGGTTCAGTGATAAGCGATAAATTAAAGAAACCAATCCACGTACTTAAATGCGGATAATACATCATAGTAGAGTTGATTCGAGTTGCAACTTGCAAATTGTCTTTTAGCTCTTTCTCTATAGATAGTGTAACCCTGTAACCAAAAGAAGCAGTTCTTAGATTCACGATGACGCACATTTTAATCAAATCAAACACTACAAAATTCAAAATTCAACCGTCAGTATAGTTTTATCAATACGATTTTCAAATAGGTAAAAAACCATCGTGACTTCATCTCAAAAAACCGTAATTATTATTGAGTTATGATCGCACTCAAATAGGTAAATAAAGATAGATTAGAGTATTTATCTATTTTGATTTCTAAAAAATTTTGGATCAGACATTTTAGTCTTTAACTAAAATTAATGATTGGTGTTTAACACTTAATTCTATCAGTCACTTAAGTCCTTTGCTTCATCAACTTTAACGGAGGACAAAATAGTCCCTCACAAGTCTAACAGGAGACAAAATAATTCCTGACCCTCTCAAAACAACATCGTTCTCCCCCAATTTTCATCATATCTCGTATAACACTAACATTCATACTCTCCTTCTTCACCTTCACAGTCTTCTTTTCCATCTTTTCCTTTCTCCTCTTCAACTCCAAGATCAAGACATGGTGTAATTGTAAAGGTTGTGGTAGGCTTAGAGAAGAAGGGTTGAATCTATGCCTACCTTTTAAGTTGCTGTTATTATCCTTTTTAAACAAACTTTCAATTCTGATTCTGTTTGTACTCAGCAGCGGAAATTTATGAGACAATTTATTTTTGTCTCATGAATATCAGAAAACAGAACACATCAGAGAAGAAAAAAGCTAACACCAGCATGTATCCTGGTTCGGTTGCCTTGTGCTATGCAACCTACGTCCAGTCTCCTCCACAACTATGGAAGAATTTCACTATAGTTAACAGTATTACATACACCAATTTCACAGGAATGACCCAATCCTTTCACACTCAAGTTCTAACCTAACTTGACATTGGCTATGCTAATACCTAACTATTCCTCTTAGTGCTAACCCAACTAAGAAAGGGATACCTTACAGGTACAAGATACAAGACACTTAATCAACCTAAAGAAATCTGAAATAAACTCTAGGCTTCTCTCTCAAGTGTTTCTCTCAGTCTTTTTCCACTCATGGTTTTTTCATAATCTTTCTCACAATGCCTTTTCTCACAAGAAATTACAGAAAGATAAACTTAGAAAATCACATTACAATCAGTAAAACATGAAGGAGATTGACTTCATCAGCAGCCTCTTTGCTATATGCAAAACCAGATTCGCAAACCTCAGCTTGAGTTCTTCAGTATTGGCCGAATGCTTCTTTGAAAGAAAGCATTATCCAAGTAGAGGAACTTCTTTACAGAACACTGTTGTCACACTCTAGTTTTCTCTCCTTGCCTTCTAAATGAACAGCAAGCTTCATTTATCTCCTTGCATGTTGCTGGGTTCTTCTTCCAAGATCAACACCTTGAGCCTTGAGATTCACCAACCCACAGATTCACTTTTTCACATTAAACCTTAGAGTAGAAACTTTGCTTCTGACTCCTTCATCTTGACCGAAAGCCACAAAGCAGTAACCATAGAAATCTTCTCATGGTCAACTTGATCTTAGCCATTGAGAAACTACTTGGTCCCCAAGTATCACTTGTGACCGTAGATGTAAAGCAGAATAGGGTAGAGAACAACTTTCCCTTGAATGCTATTTTCGGATAGAGCAGAGAGTTGGGAAGAAGAGAAGAAGATCTGATGCATGCAAGATGAGATGGATTACCTTTAACTTAAGCTTGATTTGGTTTGGATTTTCTGTTTTAGCTTCTGTGCTTCAAGCTTAAACTTTCTCTCTCTTGCTTCTTTGGTTACTAGCTTAGGGAAGAAGCTTTTTCTCTCTTTCTCTTTCTTACTTTTCTGAAGCTTTAATTTGACTTG
>NC_029788.2:122954033-122974628 GCF_000816755.2 Arachis ipaensis
GTCTAGAAGAAGAGAAGAAGGGTTGAGAGACGAGATAGGCTTTTATCGTAAGTTCCCTTTCAACAAGAGATGGGATAAGACGAAATGTAGATGCCAGTGTTCACTATGAACCCCTGGTTCATCAAAGAGTTACCGATTCTAGTTCAACTGGTACTCTTCTAAAGATACCAATGACGAAACACCGAAAGCCAGTTCTACTTCCTCAGTCTTCGTTTCAAAGATGAGATTCCAAATTACACTTTTTCACTTAGACACCCAACCACTTAGAGTTCCGAGTTCCACAACTAGAACCTTCTTCTTGGGTCGTTGTACGTTCCTCTATTTACTTCGAACGACAAGTAAATCTTCCGTTCCTCTCTTTTGATCTCACACTGTTGTCACAAGACATTTCTTCAAGGAGATGAACCTATTACGAAAGAAAGTTTCTTCGTAAGCCGGTTATGACTTCTTGAGTTCGACTCCAAACGCTTAGACCAAAACGTATATCGTTTCTCCGACGACTACTTCAGTTAGAGGAAGTACAAAATGACTAACATTACACTAAAAGATTCAAATAGAAAGACATTAAAGAACACTCTTTTCCGTAACACTCTTTCTAATACTTTTTTGGTACTCACCTTTTTCTGACTCTCTTTGTGAACTCTCTCTTCGGATCTCAAATAAAGTCTAAAGAAATCCAACTAATTCACAGAACATAGAACATGGACATTCCATAGGGAAAGAATCAACCCAATCGTGATTCTCCTTATCAATCCATAATCGTATCGGTTACAGTTCAATCCAATCTTGAACTCACACTTTCCTAACCCAGTAAGGACACATGCATGCAAGATGAGATGGATTACCTTTAACTTAAGCTTGATTTGGTTTGGATTTTCTGTTTTAGCTTCTGTGCTTCAAGCTTAAACTTTCTCTCTCTTGCTTCTTTGGTTACTAGCTTAGGGAAGAAGCTTTTTCTCTCTTTCTCTTTCTTACTTTTCTGAAGCTTTAATTTGACTTGATTAGAGAGGAGAGGAACGTTGCTTCTGGTAAGGCAAGATGGAGGGAATTGAAAATCAATTCGGGCTTGGATCAGGTTTTTCTCAAGTTCAGCCCGTTGGTGCCTTGCCTTGCTTCTTGGAAGACTTTTTGCTTGAGATGAATGACTTGGGCTTGTCTTTATTTTCACTTACCATTCAGCCCATTAGCATATATCTTTTGTTTGATGTTGGGCTACTGCAACACTTGTTTTTAGCCTGCATTACTTATCAAAAATAATCAAAACTAATTTGGTGATTAGCCCACTAATCAAATGTTTGTCATCATCAATTTTATTAATTAATTTCTTAACTCAACAAATTGCCACGTGTGTCGCATCTACCTCAACATGTGCATGGACCACACACTTCTCAAATCTATGTGACTGTTACACCCACCTCCTCCCTTCACCCACCAGAAGCATCCACCTCCACATTCTCGATAACAGCATCACCTTCAATCCCAACAGCATCCACCACATCCTCAAGACCATGTTCTACAACGAACTACCCCATGGGCACGCCTTTCTCCATTCTCCGACAAACAATATAGATTGTTGGATATTAGGACATCATGAGAAGATTTTTCTTTGACATCATATGCAAATTCTCATTTGGAATGGACTCCGAATGCTTCATTCCTTCTTTTCCGGAGTCCAAACTAGTAGACAGTTTCGACTTCGCATCCAAGCTATCAGTACAACGAGCAATGTCACCGTCGCCGCTCATATAGAAACTGAAGCGATTACTGAACATTGATTCGGAGAAGAAACTGAAGGAAGTGACCGGTGCGGTGGACATTGTATGTGGCCATGAAGATGATAGCGCAGAGGAGGCAGGAGATGACGACGACGACAACGGGTCTTAACAAATCGGACTTGTTGTCTAGATTCATGTGATCCATCGAAGACGACAAGTACTTGATAGATATCATCATTAGTTTCCTGATTATGAATTGATTGAGAATTTTTCTTCTTATGAACATTGAAGTTGTAGAGTGTGCATTGAGTAGGCAGCTTGAAATTACAGTATTAGACTACTAGGGTTATGCGAGATATGATGAAAATTGAGGAAGAACAGTGTCGTTTCTAAACAGAGGAGGTCAGAGACCATTTTATCACCTATTAGAATTGTTAGGGACTATTTTATCTTTCTTTAGAGTTGACGGAACAAAGGACCTAAGTAATTGACAGAATTAATTGTTAAGAATCAATCAAGCAATTAATTTTAATTAAAGACTAAAGTATTTGATCCAAAATTTTGTAAGAACTAAAATGGATAAATACTTGATAGATTATAAACCTTAAGATAAATTCAGAAACAGTAGTGATCATTGTGATTATAGTTTGTTGTAGTTGAAATAAAATTTTTCAAACGTAACATGATAAAAATATTATATATAGTGATTAGCTTAGCAATTTAATGCCTATATTCACGCAAAAGTTCAAAATATATATCTCTCAATAGTGGTCATTATGTTTACAATATAATATAATAATATTAGTGGTTTAAACTTCATTATCATTAATAAACCCAAAACATTATATTTTTGGAAAAGTATAGATACTAACATATTATCTGTCAATTTATTACTAACAATAATTAATTATTATATTTTAAATATATATATATATATATATAAAGAGACACATTCAGAAAATATATTTATAAAGACACTTCTATTAGACACAGATATAAAAAATTTTTTATTAGACACATCCACAAAGACAATTCCATTAAAAACACTTCCATTAAACACAATTATAAACAAGAGTTGATAGAAATTAGTAGAAATGCTGTTAGTAACATAGCGAAATTGTATATTTTTCTATATACAAGCCGTAATAATTATGTTGTCTAATAAGCTAATATAAGTAAGGCACTATAAGGAATACAAAAAATAGCGACATTTTTTATAATGAAAAATAATCGCTGCAAAATAGATTAATTAGCAGTGTTTAAATAACCGCTATTATTTAAGGCACCGAAAAATAGGTTTTCCGTAGTTTTTAGCAACCGTTAGCGTACATAACTGTCGATATATTAGTATATCATATTAGTTTGTTTTTGCGTCGGTTTATATAAACCTAGAATTTGTAGTCATATAACGGCTATTTTAAACCGTCGTTATCTAAAAAATTGTTCTGTTGTAAAAAAAAATCGCTAAATCTTTCCGTTATAATTTTTAGTGTTTGAGTAGTATGTATTAAAAATTATCTACCTAATGATGTACTACGTATAAAAAAAATGGAATAATATAAATAAAACTTTATTCAGTATGAAATTGAATTTATTCTTGATATATGCGTGCATGGTACATGATATGACCAGTAAACATCGGTTACGAGTTATAGCTCGAAAACGTATGGTCCTCAATCATAATCGACCATTCTTAATAAACAGCATTAACTCCAAATTGGTAAGTCGGATATGCAATCAATCCTCTCCTTAGGCGTTATAACTAAGAAAGAGAATGATCAACCTCGTCCACACAGGTATAAAAGGGGCGAGGAAACAATTGAAGGTATGATATATCTTTCATGAAAAATAGCTTTCACATATACATCCTTTTGCTAACTTGAGCATCAGAGTGCCTTTGCAGGTACCCACCTCCCTGTTTCTGGTCTACCGACGTATACCACACTTCGCTGGGAAGGATCGCCGACCTCCGTCAGGGACCGAGCTATACTTCTACCTACTAAGGCAAGAACATATTGGCGCTAGAAGGAGGGCCTATATTTGAGACATCCTCTTCCGTAGGCCCTTAATTCCCTAACATTTGACGATGGCCGATGCACCTCCCCCCACTATGTTCGAGCTTCTTCTTCGGATGGTAACTGAGCTCCAGCAAGCAAATCAACGTATGGCTGAAGCAAATCAGCGCATGACGAAAGAGAATCAAAGAATGCAACAACAAATTCAACAATTGGCTAATGCTCGTCTGGAACACAACAACGATCGCCGCGAGCGACAAGCAAATGACGAACGTCAGTCCGAACCGACTCATGTCTCGGAGACACCTCAGGACGATGATGCAGATCTTTGGAATGAAGACGTTATACTGATGCGGTATTTTTATAACCACACTTACTAACCGGCAAGTGCACCGGGTCGTACCAAGTAATACCTTACGTGAGTAAGGATCGATCCCACGAGGATTGATGGATTAAGCAACAATAGCGTTTGATAGGATTAGTTAGACAGACAGAAAATAGTGTTGAGATGCAATATAAAAGACATTAAACAATATCAAAAATATTGAAGAAAGGCAAGTAATTAAGATGGGAATAATATATGGAGAAGATAGTTAAGGTTTCAGAGTTATCTATTTTTCCGGATTAACTTTTCTTACTAACTAATTTAATTATGCAGGATTTAATTTATGGCAAACTGTATGTGACTAGACCCTAATTCCTTAGACCTTCCTAGTCTCCTCTAAAATTCATTAACTGCCAATTCCTTGGTCAATTAATTCCAATTAGAGGGTGATAATCAAATTCTAGTTTATATGCCACAAAAATTTTAATTACCCAAAAATAAAAGGATTATATGTCACGTATCCCATTAAATCTAGATAATTAAAATTTAGGAGAATATTTTTCAAGCTGTTTTTCAAGTAAAGAGCTTTTCCAAGTTTTACAAGAACTCAAATAGAAAGAGGGTCATACTTCCGTTTCACCCAAATTCATAAAATAAAGAGCGAAAACAATTTTTAAATTATAAATCCATACATAAATTAAAATAGAAAAAGCAATACAATCAATCCATAGAAATAGACAGAGCTCCTAACCTTAACAATGGAGGTTTAGTTGCTCATGGAAAAGAGAAAATAAGAATTCAGGTAAAAATGTACCGAGTTTTCATCTGATGGCATCAGATCCCTTTTTATAACTAATCCTAATAAACTTAAAATCTAATATTTAAAATTAAACTTAAAATAATATCTTTTCCTAATTTAAGATTTGAATTTAAATTTGAATTAATTAACAGATCTTCAGTTGATGGGTGGGAACCACTTGTTCTGTCCATTCTGCAGCTTCTAATCTGTGTTTTCGGGGCTGAAAATTGAGTTAAAACAGCCCAGAAATCGCCCCCAGCATTTTTCTGCATTTTCTGCACGTGGCGCATGTGACGCATCCGCGTCGTCCACGCGTTTGCGTCATTTGTGCAGATTCCAGTCCACGCGATCGCATCAGGCACGCGATCGCGTCATTGCGATTTCCTCCATTCTGCGCAGTCGCGTGAGCCATGCGTCCGCGTCGGTATTCGCTGGTCATCTCCTTGGCTTCTTCTCTTTCTCTGCAGAAACTTCATCAAATCCATCCAAATGCTACCTAAATTAAATAAAATTGCACAAAACTCAAAATAGCATCCATAGTGGCTAAAATATAATTAATTCTTAATTAAACTCAACAAATTAGATGCAAATTTACTAGGAAAAGATAGACAAGATGCTCACGCATCACAACACTAAACTTAAACTGTTGCTTGTCCTCAAGCAACCAACACTAATATAAGCTTAGGATGTGAATTTGCATGAGAGTTCGATTAAGCTCATGTCTCTTCTTATAGTGGGGTTTACAACTGCAATCCTGAACAGTTTTGGCATCTCACTTTATCCTTTGAAGTTCAGAATGATTGGCATCCATAGGAACTCAGAATTCAGATAGTGTTATTGATTCTCCTAGTTCAGTATGTTGATTCTTGAACACAGCTACTTTATGAGTCTTGGTTATGACCCTAAGCATTTTGTTTTCCAGTGTTACCACCGGATACATAAATGCCACAGACACATAACTGGGTGAACCTTTTCAGATTGTGACTCAGCTTTGCTAGAGTCCCCAGTTAGAGGTGCCCAGAGTTCTTAAGCACACTCTTTTTGCTTTGGATCACGACTTTAACCGCTCAGTCTCAAGCTTTTCACTTGACACCTTCACGCCACAAGCACATGGTTAGGGACAGCTTGATTTAGCCGCTTAGGCCAGGATTTTATTCCTTTGGGCCCTCCTATCCATTAATGCTCAAAGTCTTGGATCCTTTTTTCCCCTTTGCCTTTTAGTTTAAAGGGTTATTGGCTTTTTCTACTTGCTTTTTTTTTCGCAAGCTTTGTGTTTTTCACTGCTTTTTCTTGCTTCAAGAATCAATTTTATGATTTTTCAGATTATCAATAACATTTTTCTTTTTCATCATTCTTTCAAGAGCCAACAATTTTAACATTCATAAACTTCACTATCAAAAAATATGCACTGTTCATGTCATGCATTCAGAATCACAGAAAATACCACCACATTTAAGTAAATAAGACTATTATTCAATATAGACCCACTCTCTCATGCAATATATCACTCATATATATATATATATATATATTAGCTCAGTGAGTAATATATGAGACATCTTTTCAGAATTAAAGCAATAGGAAAACTAAACTAGTCCTAGGATTCTAACTAATAAAGAATCATGCAACAAACAAAGCAAAATAACAGGAATCCGGAACATAACATAGAAAAAGAGGGGAGGAATAAAAAATGAAAGGAACTCAACCACCTTAATTATCCTAGCGGTCGCTTTATTCTTCAGGTTGTGCTCCTTTGCGAAGATGATTCACCTCCCTTTTGTACTAGAAAACCTATAAGCGCAGCGTCAACACCAAACTTAAAGGTTTGCTTGTCCTCAAGCAAATAAGAACTGAAAATAGAAGAGATAAATATTAAAATGAAAGAAAAAAATAAAAGGATAAGAAAATAAGAGAGAATTAGGATTGGGAGAGAGAGAGAAAGAAAACTGGGCGGCGTAAGCGACGCGTTCGCGTGCAGCACGCGATCGCGTACGTCGCGCATTCTTCATAATGACATGATAGCGTCAGGCACGCGTTCGCGTGGATGGCCATATATGCAACTGACGCGAACGCGTCAGTCACACGTCCGCGTGACCAAATTTGTGCTTTTAGCACACTTCTTGCCCCAAGCTGGCACAACTCTCTGCCCAAACGCTCTTTTACGTCAAATTTGCAGGTCATGTGATCGCGTCAGTGACGCGACTGCGTGAATGACGAAAATCACAAACGACGCGAACGCGTGAGGTACGCGATCGCGTGGGATCGTTTGTGCGAAAGGCTCCATTTTGGCACCACTCCCGCGCAACTCTCTGTAACTTTTTATTTTTTTTCTCGCACCCCTAGATGACGCGTTCGCATCAGCGACGCTGGCGCGTCGGGTGTTTTTTTTTTTTTTTGAAATATAGCTTGAGGTGTTCGGTTCCTGGAACAACATAGCTGCATGATCAGAAAATTAGTAAGAACTCAAAACAATAAAATAAAATAACTAAGAAAACTACTACTACGAAAAATAGCTAAGGATACGAATTTATCGGGTTGCCTCCCGACAAGCGCTTCTTTATCGTCACTAGCTTGACGGTCAGCTCCTCTAAGGAGGAGGATCATAGGGGCTCAGCTCTTCACCCCTTACTTTGAACTTCTTTCCTATGTCTCCATAACGTAGCTCAATATGCTCCAGTGAGAGGATTTTGATTACTGTATAAACCCATGCTGGATTGCTGGTCAACACTACCTTCATTCCTGGGGAGAAACCTTCAGTGGGGATCTTTTTGTTTCTCCATCCTCTGGGTATTTTTTTTCTTTTTGGGGACCTCCTCCTTGGTGGATGATGCAGTTTCAACACCAAACTTAGGTTTGATGTCAGGCAAAATTTTATCGGTTGTCACCACAGGAGGTTTGAGTTGCAAATTCTGCTGTGCATCATCAGGGGGTTCTTGAAGGTTTGGATCAATAAGCTCAGCCTGCATGCACCTCTTTTCTTCACCTGTTGAATGTACATCTTTGAAGACATGAAAGACCAGTTGCTCATTATGCACTCTAAGCACTAATTCACCCACTTCTACATCAATCAGAGCTCTTCCAGTGGCTAGAAATGGTCTTCCTAGAATTATAGAGGCATTCTCATCCTCCCCTGTGTTAAGAATCACAAAGTCTGCTGGGAGGAAGAACTTACCCACTTTAACCAAGATGTTTTCCACTAATCCGTATGCAGGCTTCATAGATTTGTCTGCCATCTGTAATGCTATCTTTGTGGGTTGTGCCTCTTGGATTTGCAGTTTCTTCATCACAGATAAGGGCATTAGATTTATGCTTGCCCCTAGATCACATAGGGATTTCTCAAAGGTTGTGCTCCCAATGGTGCATGGTATTTGAAAGCTCCCTGGATATGGCATCTTCTTTGGCAAGTTATTCTGAATGACAGCCCTATATTCCTTAGTCAGGACTACTGTCTCATCTCCCTTTAAACGCTTTTTCTTTGACAACAGCTCCTTCATGAACTTGACATAGATAGGCATTTGCTCCAAAACCTCAGCAAAAGGAATATTAATTTGTAACTTTCTGAAGATTTCCAAGAACTTTGAAAACTGCTTGTCCTTGGTCTCCTTTTGAAGTCTCTGAGGATACGGCATCTTAGGCTTGTACTCAGGAGCCTTTGGCAGTGTAGGATAAGTGTCAAGAGAGTCTGGGAATGGGTTGTCTGCACGCTTTGGAGGGGCGTGCTCTACTTCTTCCTTCTTCTCATCTGGAGCTTCCTTTTCAACTAGCTCTTCATTGACCTTGGTCTCAGAGCCAGCTACTTTACCACTTCTTAATTGAATAGCCTTGCAATCTTCTCCTGGGTTCACCACTGTATCCTCTTGAAATGTACTTGCAGACTTTTCAAGTATTTGCTTGCTCAGTTGGCCCACTAGCACCTCTAAGTTTCTAATAGAGGCTCTGGTTTCCTGTATAACTTGTGCTTCCGTACTTGCCACTTGTTCACTTATTACGGTGATAGCCTTGCATTCCTCTATTGGATTTAGAATTGTGTTACCAGGAAGGCTATTAGTGGTCCTCTGATCAATTTCATTAACCTTTATGGCTAATTGACCCATTTAAATCTCCAGGTTTTTGATGGATGCTCTGGTTTCCTGTCTAAAACCTGTCAATATTGCTTCCAAATCATTGTTCTGCTGGAAACCGCCCTGAGAACTATTGTTGAAGTTCTGAGGTCTCTGAGGTTGTTCTCTCCACCCAAAGTTTGGGTGATTCCTCCATCCCTGGTTGTATGTCTTAGAATATGGATCATTGTTGGGATTTCTAAGACCACTCCCCATGTAATTCACCTGTTCAGAAGAAGGTTGAGCATAATCATAATTATCATTTTGCATAAAGTTACCTGCCATGTCATAGGAGACTTCCTGTGGTGGATTTTGGGTGTTGATAGCTGAGACTTGCATGCCACCCATCTGTTGAGTAAGTAGATTTATTTGCTGAGACATCATCTTGTTCTGAGCAAGAAGAGCATTAACAACTTCTACTTCCAACACACCTCTCTTTTGAGAGGTCTCAGAGTTCACAGGATTCCTGTTAGATGAGTAGAGATATTGGTTGCTTGCAACTAATTCAATCAGCTCAATAGTCTCCTCTGGTGTCTTCTTCTTGTGCAATGAACCGCCTGCAGAGGTATCTAAGCTCATCTTTGACATCTCTCCTAAGCCTTCATAAAAGATATCCAGTTGGGTCCACTTGGAGAACATGTCAGGAGGGCATTGCCTAGTCAGTAGCTTGTATCTCTCCCAAGCTTCATAAAGAGTTTCACCCTCCTTCTGTCTGAAAGTTTGAACCTCCAACCTGAGCTTAGTCAACTTCTTTGGTGGGAAAAATTTAGTGAGAAATTCAGTAACGACCTTTTTCCAAGTATTCAGACTCTCCTTTGGTTGGGAACCTAGCCATTGCTTTGCTTTATCCCTCAGAGCAAACGGGAAAAGCATGAGTCTGTACACCTCTGGATTCACTCCATTTGTCTTTACAATATCACATATCTGCAGAAAATCAGATATGAACTGATTTGGATCTTCATGAGGAAGTCCATGATACTGGCAATTCTGTTGCACCAAGGTGACCAATTGTGGCTTCAACTCAAAGTTGTTTGCATTTATAGGAAGTACCACAATACTTTTTCCATAAAGATCCGCAGTAGGGGCAGAATAAGAGCCAAGCACTCTCCTCTGTTGATCATCCCCATTCGGATTTACCACATTGGCATTAGCATTATTATTTGCCATAGTGGATTCTGCAGCCTTGCAAAGTCTTGCTTGTTGTAAACGTCGCCTGAAAGTTCTTTCAGGTTCAGGATCAAAGTCTAAGAGATGTCCTTTGTCTCTGTTCCTGCGCATAAACAACCAGAAGACAAGAAAAGATGAGACTCTCTACGTCAGAGTGTAGAGAAGTCCCTGTGAGATAACATGTGTAAAATAATAAAATAAAAAATACTAAATAAATAAATAACAAAAATTCGAAAATTTAAAAAGAAAAAATAAAAAAAATTAAAATAAAATTAACTGAGTGACACCAAACTTAAATTCAGAAATTGAGAAAATAAATCAAAATATATAATTTTAATTTTAATTTTAATTTTATTTTATTTTATTTTATTTTATTTTTCTTTTTTTTTAATTAATAAAAATAAAAAAAAGAAAGAATGAAAAACGAAACAGGGGAGGGGGGATATAAACGTAAAGGAAAAGAAAAAAAAATTTAACGTAAAAGAAAAGAAAAAAAATTAACTTAAAAAAAACGCAAAATAAAAATTAATAATAAAATAAAAAAAATTATCTAATCTAAGCAATCAAACAACGAATAGTTGTTAATCACAGCCAATCCCCGGCAACGGCGCCAAAAACTTGATGCGGTATTTTTATAACCACACTTACTAACCGGCAAGTGCACCGGGTCGTACCAAGTAATACCTTACGTGAGTAAGGGTCGATCCCACAAGGATTGATGGATTAAGCAACAATAGCGTTTGATAGGATTAGTTAGACAGACAGAAAATAGTGTTGAGATGCAATATAAAAGACATTAAATAATATCAAAAATATTGAAGAAAGGCAAGTAATTAAGATGGGAATAATATATGGAGAAGATAGTTAAGGTTTCAGAGATATCTATTTTTCCGGATTAACTTTTCTTACTAACTAATTTAATTATGCAGGATTTAATTTATGGCAAACTGTATGTGACTAGACCCTAATTCCTTAGACCTTCCTAGTCTCCTCTAAAATTCATTAACTGCCAATTCTCCGCGTCGTCCACGCGTTCGCGTCATTTGTGCAGATTCCAGTCCACGCGATCGCGTCAGGCACGCGATCGCGTCATTGCGATTTCCTCCATTTTGCGCAGTCGCGTGAGCCATGCGTCCGCGTCGGTATTCGCTGGTCATCTCCTTGGCTTCTTCTCTTTCTCTGCAGAAACTTCATCAAATCCATCCGAATGCTACCTAAATTAAATAAAATTGCACAAAACTCAAAATAGCATCCATAGTGGCTAAAATATAATTAATTCTTAATTAAACTCAACAAATTAGATGCAAATTCACTAGGAAAAGATAGACAAGATGCTCACGCATCATATACCCGAAGACGAGAATGATGGGCGCGATAATTCTGCAGGACCTTTCACAGCTGACATCATGAATTTTCAGCTGCCCAGACAATTCACGTTACCGACAACCCTAACTCCATATGATGGGCTAGGGGATCCTAAGCAGCACATTAAAAAATTCCGATCTATTATGATCGTTAACGGGGCATCTGACCCCATTTTATGTCGTTGTTTTCCTTCCTTTTTAGATGGTCCAACGCTTGACTGGTTTTGCTCTTTACCTGCAGATTCTATCTCACGCTTCCAGGAACTAGCAAAGCAATTTGAAGACCACTTCGCAGCGTCAGCAATCTACTTACATGATTCCGATTATCTGACTACCATTAAGCAGGGTCTGCAAGAAAGCTTGAAGGACTACATTACCCGTTTCACGAAGATAGCTATGCGAATTCCTGATCTTCATCCTGAGGTTCACTTGCATGCCATTAAAAGTGGTCTTCGCCCTGGCAAGTTCCAAGAAGCTATTGCAGTAGCCAAGCCAAAGACTCTAGCCGAGTTTAGGGAGAAGGCTAAAGAGCAGATAGATATCGAAGAGCTCCGTCAAGCACGAAGAGCAGAAAAGTCGGCGTTCGCAAAAGACGATGATAAACCTCGGGAGAGCAAGAAAAGTTTCAAACCCGTACCCCGCTACGAGTCATATACTCAGTTTAACACAAAGAGAGACGACATTATCAAGGAGATATTGAATTCTAAGTTAATTAAACCCCCCCTTAAAGCTGGCAGTTACCCTGAGCCAAAAAACGTTGACAAATCCAAATACTGCACCTTCCACCAAAAATATGGCCACACCACTGACGAATGCGTGATCGCTAAAGATCTTCTGGAGCGCTTAACGCGGCAAGGACAACTAGATAAATTCATTGCAGGACACATGCAGAAACGGCAAATCCCAAACTCTGACCAGCCTGCGACAGCTTCGTCGTCAAAGGACAAAGATAAAACCCCGGCTCAGCCTAGAGGGGTGATTAACTGTATTTCAGGAGGTTACGCTGGCAGAGGACAGACAAACTTGGCAAGGAAGCGGACATACAGAGCTATGTTGGCAGTTGAAAATACTACCAGCAATCCTCAACCAACCCCAAATGTCCCTGAAATGACCTTCAGCTGTGCTGATTTCAAATCCAGCCACATCAACTTTGACGATCCCGTGGTTATCTCAATCCAATTGGGAGACCTTATAGTTCGGAAAGTGTTACTTGACCCAGGAAGCAATGCCGATGTGCTATTCTTCGCCACGTTCCAGAAGATGAAGCTGAGCACCCATATTCTGCAGACTTACTCGGGAGATCTGGTCAGATTTTCAGGGGAGCGCGTTCCCGTGCTAGGATCAGTGTGGTTACAAACCACACTCGGTGAGCAACCATTATTCAAAACACAAGATATACAATATCTTGTGGTCGACTGTTTTAGTCCTTATAATGTTATATTGGGAAGACCTTTTTTAAATAGATTTGCTGCCATTGTTTCCACTTTTCATCTTTGTATCAAGTTTCATGTACAGGACAACGTAGTTGCAACCGTTCATGGTGATCTACATGAAGCTCGGCAATGCTCAACATCAGCCTTAAGCCCATTAAAAGAAGCAGTCAGGCTCGCGTCAATTCAATACAATCTGGACAACCAATGCTAACCGAGCTTGATCCAAGGGCCGATTTTGAAGACCGCCCTACACCAAATGAAGATCTGACGAAAGTTATCCTGACCGAGGATCCAACCAAGTTCACTTTTATAGGAACATCCATCAACAATGAGGAAAAACAAAAGCTGATCAGTTGCTTACGCCAAAATGCAGACCTATTTGCTTGGACTTCGGGGGACATGCCGGGCATAGATCCATCTGTACACATAAATTAGCAATCAGTCCAACTGCCCGACCAGTCTCTCAGAAAAAGCGAAACCTCAGAACCGAGAAGCGATTAGCCTCCGTAGCGGAGGTTAAGAAACTCATCGACGCCGAGTTCATCCGAGAAATCCAGTTCACAACATGGTTGGCCAATGTCGTGATGGTAAAAAAGAATAACGGTAAATGGCGCATGTGCGTCGACTTTACTGATTTAAACAAGGCCTGCCCTAAAGATGCTTATCCTTTACCTAGCATTGACACCTTAGTTGATAATTCTTGTGGCTATGGCACCTTGAGTTTCATGGATGCATATTCTGGTTACAACCAGATCCTTATGCATCCATCAGACCAAGAAAAAATAGCATTTATAACTGAATATGGTAATTACTACTATAATGTTATGCCTTTTGGATTAAAGAATGCAGGTGCAACGTACCAACGACTCATGAACAAGATCTTCGAAGAGCAAATAGGCCAGAACATCGAAGTATATGTCGACGACATGGTCGTAAAAACAAAGGTCGGCCACCCTCATATACAAGACCTCGATGAGATATTTGCCCAGATAAGGAAGTACAACATGAGGCTGAATCCCGAGAAGTGTGCATTCGGTGTTCGCAGAGGAAAATTCCTCGGATTCATTCTGACAAGCCGAGGTATTGAAGCAAATCCAGAAAAGTGTCAAGCAATACTTGACATGCACAGTCCGACGACCATAAAGGAAGTCCAACGATTAATGGGCAGATTAGCCGCTTTGTCCAGATTCCTACCATGCTTAGCATCTAAGTCGCACAACTTTTTTCAATGCCTGAAGAAGGATAAACAGATCTTTACTTGGAATGAGGATTGTGAAACAGCGTTCGCCAGTTTAAAGCAACTCCTTTCAAAGCCACCTGTTTTACAGAAGCCCAAGCTCGACCAACCGTTGTATTTGTATTTATCTATCACTGATGTAGCAATTAGCTCTGTTCTCATTGCAGAAAATGACAAGCTTCAACAGCCAGTCTATTTTGTGAGCAAGTCATTACAAAATGCAGAACTTCGCTACCCAAGAATTGAAAAGCTCGCCTTGGCACTAGTCTTCTCCGCCAGATGGCTCTGACCTTATTTCCAAAGCCATACAATCATCGTTAGAACCGATCACCCACTTCGTCAGATACTCTGTAAACCTGAGTTGGCAGGACGACTAATTAAATGGTCTATTGAACTCTCGGAATTTGACATCCTATATCAACCAAGAGGATCTGTCAAATCACAATGGTTAGCCGATTTTGTAGCTGAATTAACAAGCTCATACTCGGAACAGAAAAGCCAGGCATGGACATTGTTCGTTGATGGTGCTTCAAACCCTCAGGGATTTGGAGCAGGCATAATATTGGAAAGCTTGGATGGCATAGCTCTGGAGCATTCTCTCCGTTTCTCTTTCAAAGCCAGTAATAACCAGGCGGAATATGAAGCCTTCATAGCTGGGCTCAAGTTAGCAGCCGATTTACATATTACCGATTTAAAAGTATATTGTGATTCTTTATTGGTTGTTCAACAAGTAAATCAAAGTTTTCAGACCAAAGATCAGATTCTATTGAAATATTTAGACGTTGTTCAACAATTGCTAGCAGATTTCCCCAAAATTGAGATTCTCCATATACCTAGGGAACAAAACCATAGAGCAGATGTTTTATCAAAATTGGAAACTACACAGGCACACACAGCCACACTATTGCAGTCAACTCTAGATAAACCGAGCATTGATACCTTGCACATTTTAAGTATTCTAAATAAGGACAGTTGGCAACATTCTTATATTCAATACCTCCGTCATGGTTCTATTCCGAACAAAATTCAAGACAAGAAAAAATTCAGAAGACAAGCATCTTTCTTTACATTTCTAAATAATATTTTGTATAGGCGAGGTTATTCTCGACCTCTCTTGAAATGTTTGGACAGGGTTGAAGCCGATCTAGTTTTATCCGAAGCTCATGAAGGAATCTGTAGGATACATTTTGGAGCCCGGAGCTTAGCACAAAAGGTCTTACGAGCCGGGTTTTATTGGCCCACGTTGTGGGAAGACAGCAGAAAGAAGGTCAGGACATGTGACAAGTGTCAGAAGCACTCCCCGATTATTAACCTACCTGCCGAGCACCTTCATCATTCAGTGGTAAGCTGGCCTTTCAATAGATGGGGAATTGATATCCTCGGCCCCTTCCCCACCGCCTCAAGGCAGGTAAAATATTTGGTAGTGGCTATTGATTATTTCTCTAAATGGATCGAGGCCCAACCTTTGGCAAAAATAACATCATTACATATGATAAATTTCTTTTGGAAAAACATTATCTATAGATTTGGCATACCACACCATATTATTACTGACAATGGTCGACAGTTTACCGACCATAATTTCAAAGAATTTTTGCAGAATTTAAAAATAAGGCAACACTTCTCTTCAGTGGAACACCCACAATCAAATGGGTTGGCAGAGGCAGCGAACAAAGTCCTCTTACAAGCATTAAGGAAAAAGCTCGATAGCGCAAAAGGAGCATGGGCTGAACTTATTCCTGAAGTACTATGGGCGTACAATACTACAGCACATTCAACAACTAAGGAAACCCTGTTTCGTCTGGTGTATGGCTCTGAAGCAATGATTCCCATTGAGGTGTCACAAAGCTCGATGTGAACGCAAGCTACAAATCATGACAAAGCTCGGTTAGCCGAACTTGACCTAGCCGAAGAAGTACGAGATATAGCAGCTGTTCGGCACTGAGCCTTACAACAGCAACTCGCCTGACAATATGCAAGAAAGGTTATTCCCAGAGCATTTAACATCGGTGACTTGGTATTAAGGAAAACAGAACAAGCTCACCAACCTTCCACCCACGGAAAGCTCGCAGCAAATTGGGATGGCCCATACCGAGCATGTGAAGTCCTAGGAAGAGGCGCCTACAAGTTAAAGCATCTAGATGGCAATAAAATTTCCAACACATGGAATGTACACTCACTAAAGCAATACTACAGTTAAGAACAATAGCATGCTAGTACTCTTTTTCCTATCTTGAGATTTTTTCCAAAAGAAGTTTTGCTCAAGAAGGGTTTTAACGAGGCTAGCTTACCGACATATAAGATGTCAAGGTACTGTTTATAAGTAATTTTCAATATCTTTTATGAATTTTCCACATAATTCTTTCAAGTTAAAAGCTATTACGAAGTTATCAGATTACAATACCCTTCTATGAAAGGGTTGCTGATCAAACAACAAAGTCGCATTATTCAAACACGAGTGCGCAATATTTAAGCTAAACTGAAGGCTTAAAACAGAAACATACAATCACAATATCTTCCTAAAGGATAACCAGAGCAAAAACCAGACAGAATCAAAATGTAAATTCAGCAGTCATCATAAAAACAAAACCAAAGTTTCAAATTCATAAGTTACTGCCAAAAAGGTTTATGTCCCAAAAGACAGAGGCAAAACAAGTCCTCCATAAACAAAAGTCAAAATGATAAAAAGAGCAGTACAAAGTAAAAATCTAATCAGCTAAATTATCATCGCCTTCTTTAGCAGCTTCCTCATCATTAACAAGCTCACCATCACGAATTATTTTGCCTGGATCCATAGTAGAAAAATCCCCATCAGGAACAAGAAACTTGGCTTGGTTAACAGCTCGCTCGAACCCTTCTGCAAATGCATCTAGAATGTCACCCTCTTTGGCACTCTCCATTTCTTTTATTTTTGAAGTCAGCTCAATAATTCGGTTGCTTAGACCGACAAGATCTTCTTCCTTCTTGGTCAACAATTCAACAGCCTTTGCTCGACCTTCCCTTTCCGCTTTTAATTCCCCTTCAATTTCAGAAAGCCTCTCTTTCAGGTCAGACAAAGCCTTTTCTTTTAATATAAGCTCATCCTTTAAAGTCACAGTTGCAGACGCATCATGTAAGACCTTTTTGTGTCTTTTCTCTTGGCTACGACCAATACTGGCCAGTCGGAAACCCAGTACCTGTAATTTAAAAGCCAGTACTTAAATAAGTATCAATTTTTAGTATAAACTACATACTTCAATCAGACCTCACCTGAAGAAACTGGTCGACCCCTATATATATCCCCGACTTCTTCCACCAGAGACACATCTGTCGTTGATTGAACGACCTCGTCAGCAACAACATTAAACGGAAACTTCCGACTCCAAACAGAAGAACTCTCTCCTTCATTATTAAAAGCATGCAACTTTTCTTGCTTCAAGGGAAAGCTCGACAAATCCTCTAGCAGCAACATTTCCTCCTTACTTCGTTCACCATCAAACCCAATCAAATCTGATTTTCTCTTCTTGAACACAATTCCTTTTTTCCTTGGTGGGGTTGGTTGACCTCGGCCCCGCCATCAACCTTTTCGGGGTTCGAAGAAGAACCTTCAAAGTTCTTTGCTTTGAAAGGAGATCTTAAGCTTGAGGCTGATACCCCAGGGTACTTCCCAGCTGTAGAAAATAAATAAATAATATATATATATACCACAACAAGCATGTCAAGCGTATACAAGAATGCCTACATTCACAAATTTTCTCACCTAGATAGTCCAACACCGCCGATTTATTTTCTTCCCAAGGGAGTAGTCAGATACAAACACTAAACCACCCTTGTCCACCATTTCAATAAAAAAATATATTATGCATTCATTCCGGCCAGTGATAAGTTCAGGGCCTAGTATATGCTGTGGTTGACAACACCAGTACATCGGGAATTTCTCCCCTAAGTTTTCATCAAGATAAAATGGGAACTCCTCATCTACCGACTTTACTTTTAAAAATATTTCTTTAAAATCCTTGAAGGACGACTTATAGAGTTTAAAAATAGAAAAACCTAGAGTACTATTCAGATTTATCCACAGTTCTTTCCACACCCCCTTGGCCTGAAATAGTGAAAAGAACAGTTCCAGGTCTGTTTCCACTTCAAGAAATTCCATCAGAATTTGAAAACATTTGATTAATGCCCAACCATTTGGGTGAATTTGAGAGGGCGCACAGTTCATCTGTGTCATTACATCACATTCAAAACTAGAAAACGGAAGTTTAACACGCAATTCTTCCAGCACACAGCTGTACATATAAAAACTCTCGAAATCTTTCCTTCTATGGAAGACCCGATTAGTCCGGTTGCATGGCAACAACTCCAGATGAAACCCCGGTTTCACTATCCTGGATAAACTCACTCTGCTCACACTATCTCTATTAGAAAACAGCGAAGCCCGTATCTGGACATCACCATCAACCCAGTCGTAAGACTCATTGTCTTTGACCTTAGGTAGCGATTTCTTCTTTTTTTCACTCATCTTTGCAACCAAAAGCAAGGAAACTATTTCCGATAGTAACAGAAGAGGGGAATTTCACTAACCTCTAGTACTCATTCTTCTTAAGCGCTTCTGTTGGTATCTCCCAGTTCAACCAAATAAAACTGCAAGATTACTTGCTATCCATTTAATCCACCTTTTCAGTTCCATAAGTCAATCTTCACCGTTAAACCATAAACCACTTTCAACGGTTGGTAAAGTACATTGGAAGTTGCGCACAGTTATTAAAATAATAAATAAATCGTGCCACGAAAAATGAGACGCATTAATTCCTACTAGCTTTCCATCTTCTATGCCTTTTCATATGTTACAGGTGGACTTAAATGAGCCACGTTAATCTGGGGGCTCCATATGTCGAACTATAACTCGTTAATGACCATTTAAAAGCTTAACCTGTCTCTTTTAAGTCAGGCCAAGCTTGGGGGTTGTGATATGACCAGTAAACATCGGTTACGAGTTATAGCTCGGAAACGTATGGTCCTCAATCATAACCGACCATTCTTAATAAACAGCATTAACTCCAAATTGGTAACGTCGGATATGCAATCAATCCTCTCCTTAGGCATTATAACTAAGAAAGAGAATGATCAACCTCGTCCACACAGGTATAAAAGGGGCGAGGAAACAATTGAAGGTATGATATATCTTTCATGAAAAATAACTTTTACATATACATCCTCTTGCTAACTTGAGCGTCGGAGTGTCTTTGCAAGTACCCATCTCACTGTTTCTGGTCTACCGACGTATACCACACTTCGCTGGAAAGGATCGCCGACTTCCGTCAAGGACCCGGCTATACTTCTACCTACTCAGGCAAGAACAGTACATATAATCGTCACCCTAATGTTTCACATCTCAAAAGAAGGGAGAAATTAAAAATCATCAACATATATTAAAAGTTTATTAGATTTTTCTTAATGAATTTTCACATCAGGGGAAACTTTTTATCAAGAACGAAGACAAATGGCAACTGATGAAAATATATTGTTACCTTTCACTGCACCATATGTTCTTTTTCTTTAATTTCTTTCCATATTTCATAGGAACAAATCCGTTTAAGATATTTATATGCGGATATAATTTAGTCAAATTATCTCTCACTATTGCTTTAACATCAATAAGTAACTCGAAGCATTCAAAAGTTTTATATATTCACGGTGTGACACGTTTTATCATAACCTAACATGCAACTCCTACCATACGATAGCGACAAAAAACTTGAACACGTACGATTGATGATTAATTAACCAACTATATCCATATATATGACCATATAAGAAATAATATAATTTTGTACATATCTTGATATTTTTCTAGTTATATGTGTGTATATATATTGTGTGTGTGAAGAAATATTAGATAACAGACATATAAATTGAACACTTTCTTTTTTTTTATTAAGGTTTGAAAGAAATTCAAAACACATACGTATGTAAATCAATATATATTTTAGAGACATGCCTTTTCATGAAAACTAATTTTCACTCTTTATTAACGCGCCTCAACTTGCTTCACATTCTAAATTGAACACATTTTTCACACAAAATTAAATTTACAAAAAGAAGTTTTTCATATTTAACCGTAATTTTGATAGTTTAAGTGCAGTTAACTTTACGTGATTTAACAAATTTGACTAAATTATCATCTAACGATTCTGAACTATTAACTTCACTTTCAACTTTTACCCATATTATTAGCCTTCAAATTAACATTACATTTGTGTACATCTTCATTTTCAACAATTTTGCTTGTTCTCCATAGTTTCGTCTGCAATTTGAGTTTTTATAATTCCGTCTACATTTTGACTTCTCATAATCTATCTGCATCTGAGTTTCACAGTTTTTTTTTAATAAATTGCAAAATTTGAATTTAAATTTTAAAAGAGGATATTTAATATATTTAATATATTTAAAATATTGTA
>NC_029788.2:122974740-122975761 GCF_000816755.2 Arachis ipaensis
TGTTGATTTTGTCATTATATTTAGATTGTATTATTGGTTTATTATAAATAAGTAATTTTTATTGTACATTATTTTAAAGAATATACATCATCTGATGAATATCAATCTTGAAACATTTGTAAAATTAAAAATATTTTTCAAAATCAAAAGTGTTCTATGACCGAATAATGAGAACCAGTGATTGATTGGTGCTGAAGCATAACAAAGCAATATTAAGTTAAACTTTAAACTTTCATGGTCCTCTGACCAAATTCCACATTTTCATTTCATGGTATTGTCACCATCTAACATAGAAAGACAAATAAATATAATAATATATACTTAGAGCATTATACTATTATTCCCAAATCACAAGCAGGAATTTGTGATGCTTACATTATTGTAGCTATTTTCAAATACCCACTTTGTGTAATTGTGCTAAGGAATAATAAAATGAGCAATAATAATTAGTAGGAATTGAAATCACATAAACTATTTGCAATGGTGGGTTTGGAATAATAATATAACTATAGCTAGCTAGCTAAGTGCACTACTTAATTCCTTATTCTGTATATCAAAAAATTGCTGACCACAAACACAACACATTGGTGATAGCAACCACCCATTTTGTATGCACATAAACACTCATGTCATCCTTCAAGAATCTATGTATCTATATGCATGGAATCCAATTCTGAAAAATCCACCAACACATGTCCTATCTTATTAAAGTTATGAACTTATTATTTATATTGTTATTAACACACACAATAAAATTAATTGTTAAACTTTCCCTTGGCCATATCTATTACAATAAAATAGTCTATGAATGGTTATTTTACCTAGAGAATATTTGTCTAATATATTCCTAAAATGTTATATTCTGTTTGATATAAATTCATCAAATTATTTAGTTATTCTACGTTTTTATTATTGACAATTAGATGGTTTATCATATTTATTAATTAGTCTTAACTTTAAGTATATATATTATTTATACAAATAATATTCTTTATTTATTTATTTTTCTTAACCAACAGAG
>NC_029788.2:122975922-122978156 GCF_000816755.2 Arachis ipaensis
AATTAAATAACATATTCGTTACCTTTTGTCCTCTAATTAATGTGAGTGCGTGCATGCATATATAAATACATGACATTGCTCACTGTTTAGTTTGTATCATTCATATTGTTTACAGCTAGCTATAGCAAAAATAATCAGTCAATTAGTAAGTGGTGTATCTAATTATATATTCATATCATTCATTTTTGTTTATTTAGAGCATTTGTTGAATCTAAGGTTTAGTATTGTTTATTATAAGATCAAAACTAAAGAGAGCTAGCTAGGGAAATTAGAAGAGAAAAAAAATGATAGGGTGGGAAGATGTGTATAAGGTAGTAGTGGCCATGGTTCCACTCTATGTAGCTCTAATGTTAGGTTATGGTTCAGTGAAATGGTGGAGAATAATCCCTAGGGAACAGTGTGATGCAATAAACAGGTTGGTTTGTTACTTCACCATGCCACTCTTCACATTTGAGTTCACAGCACACATAGATCCTTTCAAGATGAATTTCTTGTTCATAGGAGCTGACACAATTTCAAAGTTCATCATAGTCTTGGTTCTTGTATTTTGGGCTAAGTTTAGTAGCAAAGGTAGTTATGGTTGGTCCATAACAAGCTTCTCATTGTGTACCCTAACAAATGCCCTAGTTGTTGGGGTACCAATGTTGAAAGCCATGTATGGACCAACCGGCGTGGACCTTGTGGTTCAATCCTCCGTTGTTCAAGTTATATGGCTTTCGCTTCTCCTTTTCGTCTTGGAGTTCCGGCGAGCCGGAATAGAAGGTGCTACCGCGAATATTATTGTTGATGATGGTGCCTTGAAGTCCAAGGCAACTAGTGCTACAATCATTGGTAGCAATAATAATAATAATGGTTTTGATGATGTTAATGGAGGGAAAGATTTGGAGGCAACATCAACAACAACCTTAGAGATTGGTGATGTTGGTACTAGGCCACCTTTTAGGCAGTTGATGAAGCTTGTGTGGATAAAACTTGCAATGAATCCAAATTCCTATGGCTGTGTCATTGGGATTTCTTGGGCTTTCATCTCTAATAGGTATACTCTATGTCCTTCATTGACAATAATTATTTATTACATGAAGTTTATTATTATGGTGGTTTATGATGATTATATAATTTAAGTGTGGTCAAAATTAAGTTTACAATTTTTTATTATTTAATAATATTTTTTATTTTTTTAAATAATAAAAAAGGTTTCCTTAACTATAATAACATTTTTAAGTGTTATATGTCAAAGTTATATATAACTATCATAATATGCACCTGCTATTATCATTTCTATATGTATTAACATTGACTATATGTTTTGATTAACCATATGTGCATGCATGATGAGTAGTTGAAAATTTATATTAGAAGTTTTCTTTTGTTGTTTTTGTACATTTGTTCAATATCAAGATTTTTCATTTTGAAAAAAAGTAAGAGGAAAGAATTTTTCTTAGTTAATGTTAAGTTTTGGTTAAAAGAAATAAAGAATGGTTTACTAATAATTACTATACATTCTTTTAATAATTTATTTTTCATATATTGTAAGGTAATTTTCTTTAACATGAATAATTTGAAAAAAAAATTGAGATAATGAATTAAATAATTAGGTTAAATAATAATATTCTTACTTATGTTGAGCAAGTATTTTTGAAGAAGATAGAATATGTTACTAGATGTGTATTGTAATTGATGCTAAAATATGATGTTGGAATATATATAATAGCAATGTATAGTAGTTGGGTGTAACTACATGAATATATATAAATATAGGTGGAATTTGGAGATGCCAAGCATAGTAGAAGGTTCTATATCTATCATGTCAAAGACTGGTACCGGCACTGCCATGTTTAGTATGGGTGAGTGTCATACATCACATGCTTAATTAATTAATTAACATTTGTTTTAATTAATTATCACTAATTAAATAATAACTTCACTTTAATTAAAGTTGGAATATGATGAGTCAATTTCAGGTATTTTTATGGCACTACAAGAGAAGGTGATAGCTTGTGGAACAAGTATGACTGTGTTTGGTTTGGTTTTAAAGTTCATAGCTGGACCAGCAGCCATGGCTATAAGTTGCATTGCTGTTGGATTGCGTGGTGATGTTTTAAAAGTCGCTATCATTCAGGTGCATATATAGTACATACAACTCTTTTATTTTTCTTTTTGTTTTATTCTCAATCATTTATACTTATACCATTATTTGTATAAAGATGTTTTCATGTGAAGGTATTATTGACATG
>NC_029788.2:122978337-122989977 GCF_000816755.2 Arachis ipaensis
ATTATAAAATTTTAAATGGTATAGGATTCAATTATAAACTTTTAAATTATAATAACTTAAATATAAATTTAGTACAATTATAGGAACGACCGAATAATTTACCCTTATGTTATCATTAGGTCAAACACTTGCTTTGAAAGTTGTACTTTCTTTTTCTATCAATGAAAGTTTATAACTTTGGAAAAAGAAAAACACTTTCCTTGAAATATTACATGTGATCCATCAACTGTTTGATCGATGAAATATATGATATAAAAAACTATATAATTTTGTTTATATTAATATCAATGTTATTTAATCTGAAATTTTTATACTTTGAGATGGTGGGTTATAAGTTAGAATGACATTGCATTATATATATCTATATATAGCAAGGCATGAGTCATATATACATATTTGATATTCTAATTGAATATTGTATGCACAACATATTACATGTTTTATAAAGCTAACATATAATTTAATTAATGAAAGAGTAGTAATTGAGTCATTAATTACTTTGATGTCGCCACAACTTTAATTTGTATATGATTAAGTGGCATGAACCATGATATTGATATGTGACTATGTCCACCAAAACACACTACGAAGTATGAGTGATAGTATAGTGATTAATATAATTAATTAATATTAATGTTTTATATTATAAATCAGTTCAAAGAAGCAAATTTGATGAGAGAGGGAGAGAGAGAGAGAGAGGTGGAACAAGTGTACACACACCAAATACCGAAAGGGCATTCAAACATGACTCAACCTCCTTTCTTTTCTGTGGAAGTGGCACACACAAAATAAGTGTTTAAGTTAACATATATTCTAAGATTATTAATTGAGAAAAATATAAGTTTCTAGTAATAGTAATCTTATTACGGAAATGTTTGGTAACCAAAGAAAATCAGTCAAAAACAGCCATAATTTGCCTTATTTAGCATTCATTAATTGTTGCGACAATTAATTAATGCTAAATAAGACAAGTTCTGACTGTTTTTTTTGTCTACCTAGCATTACCCATCTTAATATACATCTTTATGGTGATCATTGAGTAGTTGAATTGTGTGGCATGCAGGCAGCAGTACCACAGTCCATAACTTCCTTCATTTTTGCCAAAGAGTATGGATTGCACCCTGAGATTCTCAGCACTGCGTAAGTCCTTTTCTTCTTAATAATCTACAATCATATTATAACGGGTCAAATTCCTCTAAAGCCAGAAAATTAATAAAATGATAAAATAAGTCACTCTTCAATTAAAATAGCGTAAAACGGTTTTATACATGCATCAAATTACATAATATCACATCATCAAAAATAACTATTTTTTATATTAATTCCGTGAATGATTATCTAAAAGAATAGATAGTGCATTAAAATTAAACTCTTAAGTATTAATACCCTTAAATTTTACTAGAGTAGAGAAAAAAATAACTTAGTGCTTATACTATTATTGATGTATTGTTCGGTTGTTCCTGATAGTTATGATCTGAATTTTGAGCTAATATTTTTTACTTCATGGTCAACAGGGTGATCTTTGGGATGATTGTTTCACTTCCAGTTCTAATTGCCTACTATGCAATATTGGAGTTTGTTCATTAACCCACCAAAAAAAGGAGTCTGAAATAGAGAATTGTTCAAGGTTGAATTGTTATTTGTAATTTATTTATGTCCATGTTGCAATTTGTAATTTACTTAGTAGTATTATTATTAGGGTCGCCAATCAATTTTCCCATGAATTGTAACACAAACCTTGAAAAGATTCCATGTTTTGAGTGACTATAGTTAGGTTACTAGGTTAGCCATAAGCCATAAATAAATAATTTAAAATAGAATTCAATTCTAATGCAAAAATGACTACTTCAGAGGCATGTGTAAATCAAACATCATAATTAATTTATAAAGTTCTAGTTATTGATTGAAGCAATGCATCTTGTGCAGTTATTTGTGTAACTTAAAAGGTAAGATATCAAATTATTTTGTTCAAGGTAGAAACAGAAATCATAATGCTGTGACAATCTGTGACTAAACTACTGAGGGCTACTTGTTTTGTGCTTGGCCTCCTCAATGAGAGGCATCAACTGCTGCTTCTCAGCAAGAATCTTAATGAAGTTGAATAAAAATGGGATGTAATTGTGTTTCCGACGAATATTTTCCGTTTTCCATTTCTTCGCCTTCTCTTCCTCCATCAAGATCTTCTCTGTAGCAGCTTGGATGCTAGCATTCACTTCTGACAGAGAATTATTCAGCGCCTCGTAGCTGCTATTGTCCACTAGTCTCTCTGACGTTGATACGGCCAGCTGCTGCAAAATATGCTCTCGCCTCTTCTGAAGCTCCTTGAGCTCAGCAGTGTAAATCTCTTTCCTGTTCTTGACAACTGCCATGACATTAAATCTTATCTCACTCCGGGAATACCTCTCGATGCGTTCTTGGATCACAGGTTGCACCATCTTCAGCCATTCCATATCACTTTGTGTGCCGGAGCACTGTCCAAGGCTAATAGGACCTTCCTTTAATCCATCGAGCTCGTATAGCACTCCATCAACAGGTAAATAGCTTATGAAATGATAAACACTGTCATCTTTGCCAGCAACCTTCTGCTCTTCGGGGATGAAAGGTTCAGGCTTTGCAAAGCTGTTATGTGCCATACGAATCGCTTCGCTATTATTGATAGCCAAACCTTTGAGTTCAGGAGGAAAGTCCTTGGTGAACTGTCTCAATTTCGTCAACTCTGGACCAATGTCGATATCCGGAGAATTCATAAGAATAGACAAGATTGCTTGGGTTGCACAAGCATTGTTTATTACCTACAAATGGACCACTAAAATTAGTAAAGTAACATAATTAATTAAATCTAGGATTAAATAAGCTTCTAGTCTTTGTAAAATGAGTGATTCTTTCACAAATTTTTACAAGGATGAAAACTTACTGCAACCTTCAATCTATAATGTAAAAATAGGAAGGAAACTCACCTGGCTAGCAAAAAACAAATTAGGGATTGGATCTTTTATCACAACACGATCATCCTTTTCTCCGAGACGCCATTTGAAAAGAAAAATCAACCCATATACTGGCCTGTAATCAAGGGTGAAATGTGCCCAACCGAAGATAGGGGGAAAGAGAAAGTGGGCCGGATGGCGAATGTTCGCAAATTAATTATATGATAAGGTGTAAATGTCGTCATAAGTTCAAGAGTAGCTGAGACTGCGACAGTACACCAACCTTAAGCCATTGAGAGCTTCGAGGTCCAACGAATACAGCTCCTCAACCTGTCAACAATATCTACACATCAGGGTAGAATGCAGAGTTTGAAAAAGGACAAAGCAACATAATAAATTCCCCACAGGACGCAGCATCCAGCATATACCAGTAGCAACCCTTAAATTGCATTTGCATACTCATAAAACTTAGAAAATTCAGTCAATATATAGCACATGGTGTTTACTTTGATTGTGAGTAGTGTTTTGGAATAGAAAGAAATAGGAACAACCGATGAAACTGTGACTTACGTTCGGGCTAGTAAAGCTTTCACAAGATTCTTGTGAGTATCTTCACAAAATATCTTAGCACTTAGCATTACCAACTTCTAACTTAAATGAAGCATTTGTAAGAGTTTTTCATGATGATACCTTTTCAGGATACCGCAAGCTAAAACTATGATATAAAGTAATATGTTATTTGTCTTACTAGCATAACTATATAAGCGAAAAGTACATATATCTGAATAAGAATACCTGTACCCCTTTAACTTGCATTTGATGTATAAGTTCTGTAAATACACCTGGGAGAAAAAAAGAAGCCGAAAACTGTAAGCAAAGTTCCAAATATGTCATATAAACACTATAATTACACAAATAAGATACTTGGTAAGACTTCAATCCTAGATACATTTTTAATCATCACTAAGATATATTTAGATAGCTAAGTTATAAAGCTAAATGAGCTTCTGCTGATCCCTACTAATAACTTAAGCCATTATAAGTTCAAATTCAATCATGACATTTGAATTTAAAATTCAGCAAAACAATGAATATAATCTCCTACCCTTCATTGTTCACCATTCAAATTCAATGAATAGGTTCAGGTTCTTCACACATCAAACTCGGTTTCACAGATAAATGATACACAATTACACGTACATTATGTTATAATAAGAATCCTTTTTAGACAATCTCAATCAACTAATATACTATTCAGTACTAGTAGCTATCAATGATAAATTTATCAAATCAAGACGAGCAATAGTTGCATGATTTTGGAAAACCTTTTTAGTATTATCACAATGTTAAGTAAATAAGACACAAATAGTTCCATTCGATGTCACAAATTCATTCAAAATAATCAAACACAGGGAAAAAATAAAACAAAATCTAAAAAACAGAAAAAAGGAAGCATGTGTGAGCATACCAGGATCCGACTCAATGGTGCACCAAGACATGGCTGAGAATTATATAAGCTGCAAAAAAGCAAGAAAAAGAAAAAGATGACAAGAGAGACCCCAAATTCCCAACCCAGAATTTCTTTTGATGCAAATGGGTCCTCGCAATTGGAATGAAATTAGATGAAACATCCAACAAATACTATCAAAATTAAACCTTTATTTGTTTTTCCACAAAAAAAAACGAAGTAGGAGGAATTGAGTAAAGAGAAGTAAAGGTAGAAAGCGAAAAAGCATAGGAGGGAATGAAATTAGCACCTGAGCTGTGTTTTGCAACTTAGCTTGGTTAGTTTTGTGAGTTTGGAGGTTGAAGAAGACTCACTCAACTGAAGCATTGTAAATTGGTGTCATGGTGTGAATGTGTGATAGTAGCTCTTTCCTTCAATTCTCATCAACGGCTAATATACCGCCATGTCAGCACCACCAGATAAACTTTAAAATAATTATTAATAGTTTCATGGTATAAATGAGTTTCATTTTAATATTTTAGAAAAAATTTTAAGTGTACCGTTATATCGGTATTTCACTGATTTTTAACCGTTGATCTTAATTATATAAAGGGTAAAGTATATTTTTTGTCCCTAAAATTTGACAAAAGTTTCAAAAATACCCCTAAATTTTATTTTGTTTCAATTTTGTTCTAAAAATTTTCGATTTGCATCAAATATACCCCGAATGGCTAATTTTTCAAAAAATTTAAGACCAATTCAACAACAATTTCATAAGAACAACCCTTAACACAAGCAAATCAAGCATAGTTTTCATGCATTATTATTAGATTGGTTTTAATTTTTTTGAAAATTTAGTCGTTAAGGGTATATTTGATGCAAATCGAAAACTTTTAGGACAAAATTGAAACAAAATAAAACTTAAGGGTATTTTTGAAATTTTTGAAAAACTTCAGGGACAAAAAATATATTTTACCCTTATATAAAATAAATATCAGTAGTATAATCCAGAGTCCCAACAGTTACGAGACGAATAGCATCAATAAGAAGGCGTTGTCAGACAAAATGACAATCAATCTCAATGTATTTGGTGCGTTCATGAAAAACATTATTATGAGCAATCTGAATAGTACTGCGATTGTCACAATAAACAGTAGTTGGAGACGACTGAGGGTCACCCAAGTCTTCGAGAAGCCAACGAATCGAGACAACCTTAATAGTGGTGTCAGTAAGAGCACAATATTCAGCTTTGGTACTTGATCGAGTAGTGAACATTTGTTTTTTGGCTCGCCGGAAAATGAGAGAGACACCAAAAAACAAATAATAGCCAGTAGTAGAACGACGATCAGTGGGATCACCAGCTCAATTAGCATCTAAGTATGCTTGAAGAGTTAAGGATGAATGGGCAGAAAAATGAAGACCATGAGAAGTATACTCAATGCGGCTATCTGTAATTCCACCTCGAGCAAGAAGATTAGAAGCATACTTAGCTTGAGAGAGATAGATGCCATCATCCGAGGATATGACTTCAAGGCCAAGGAAATAACGGAGAGAACCAAGATCTTTCATCTCAAAAATGTGGTGAAGGAATACTTTAAGATCAGAGATACCATCAACATCATCTCCAGTAATGATCATGTCATCAACATGCAAAAGTAGAAGAACAGCCCCACGTTCACTTTTACGGATAAAGAGAGCATTCCCATGAGGGCTGCAGGTGAAACTGAGATTGCATATAGCGATGCTGAACTTGTCAAACCATTCACAAGGAGCTTACTTAAGACCATAAAGTGCCTTACGAAGGAGACAAACTTTGCTAGAAGGACAAGGATATCCCGGGAGTAGTTTCATATAGACCTTCTTTTTCAAATTATCATTGAAAAATAAATTCTTCACATCTATCAAACTGAGAGACCATTTTCTTATCGTAATAATGGCAAGGAGAGCGCGAACAGATGTGAGACGAGCAACAGGAGCAAAGGTCTCTTCATAATCAATACCATACTCTTGCATACATCCTTGAGCGACCAATCATGCTTTATAACGGTCAATAGAACCATCAGAGCAAGTCTTGATCTTGTATACACATCTACTACCCACAATTTTGTGATTAGAATGAGGATCAACCAAATTTCAAGTGTGTAATTTTTCAAGAGTCTGAATTTTTTTCTGCATTGCTTGCTGCCAATTTGAATTTGTGGAGGCTTCTTGGAATGACTGAGGTTCATGGTAATAAAGAATAGTAGAAAAATAATGATAATCAAGAAGATGAGGAGGTGGATTTCTTACCTTAGAAGAACGATGGGAGGGAGGAGGCATGACAGCAAGAGTAGAATCATCGTCCGTCTGAAATCATCGAGAGATGAAGAAGGCAGAAGAGTAGAAGGCTCGAGGTTGACTGGAGATAGAACCTGTAGAATCATCACTAGAAAAAGATCAACATTAGGATTAGTAAAAAACGGTGACTGAGTAGGAGGAATGAAATCAAATGAGGAGAACTTAGAGAACATGTGATGTTTCCAAAATACAACATGATGAGATATACTTCACGTCTAGATAGAGGATCCCAACAACGATAATTCTTGTGTTCAGTACCATAACCAAAGAAACAACACATGCGAGTCTGAGGTTCAAGTTTATTATGTTCATGAGGTTGAAGAAGAACAAAACAAACACAACCAAAAATTTGAAGAGAACTGTAATCTAGAGAAGTATGATAAATACGCTCAAAGAGAGTAATGTTACCGAGAACAGAAGAAGGGAGTCTATTGATAACATGGACAACAGTAAGAATAACCTCACCCCAAGTACACTCAGGACACGAAGAAGAAATAAGCATTTCACGAATAGAGTGAACAATGTGACGGTATTTGCGTTCAACCTGTCCATTTTGTTGAGACGTACCAGGACAAGAAAAATCAGACAAAGTACCATGTTCAGCGAGAAAAGCTAAAAGTTTGGAGTCATGGTATTCCATAACATTATCGCATCGAAAAACTTTAATGACCTTAAAAAATTGAATTTTAATTATAGTGGCAAAGTTAATATAAATCTAAGGTAGCTCATGGTGATTAACCATCAAGTAAACTCAAGTAAAGCGTGAATAATTATCAATGAAAACTACAACGTATCGAGCCATTCCCATAGAAGCGGTGGGAGCGAGGCCCCAAACATAAGAGTAGATAAGATCAAAAGGAGAGCGAGCAAGACATGAATTACTGTGAAAAGATAAAGCAGGTTGTTTGACAGTTTGACAAGAAATGCAATCAAAAGACTCATTGTTAACCTGACCCAAAATATCCTTAGACACAAGAGAACACAATTTTCCTAAGGAGCTGTGGACAAGATGGTGACACCACAAGTGAAGGGTAGAGGGAGAAGAAACAGCACAGAGATTTGACACAGGAATATGAAGATTCTTGAGCTCAAACAATCTTCTGACCTTCTGTCCAGTCCCGATGATCTATCCCGTCCAACGATCCTACACACGACAATCAGAAATAGAAAAATTGACATCAAAACCGAGTTCAACAAGTTGACCAACATAGATAAGATTAAAATTTAATTTTTGAATAAAATAAGTATGAGGAAGATGAAGATTGGACTATGAAATAAAACCCTTATGTGTCGCATGCAATAGGAAACCATCAGCAGTGTTGACAGAATGTGCATTTGTAGGGGTAGACAAAGATGAAAAAGGATATCGCAGAGAAAACATGTGATTAAAGCAACCAAAATTAAAATACCATTTAGAATTACCTGGAGGAGTAGAAAGAGCAGCAGAGGTATTACCAGAAAAGGAGAGAAGTAGCCTAAGAAGATACTCAATGTTGGATGGAGAGACAGAAAGTGGATTGAGAGAAGCAGAGTTGGTGAATTCAGTAGCAGTAGTAGAAGCGGGCACATTCTGATTAGTGTAGTTGGAACGAGAATGACACTTGTTTTGATCCGAACATTGTGGGCGCGTAGGACAGATAGTAATCAAGTGTCTCAAGAGCTTGCAATAATGGCAGAATAGTGTTGGACAATTGGAGCCAATGGACCTTTCTGTTTGTATTTGCGACATTCAATAGAAGAACAGTCTGAGAAGAGGTGCCCAAAACAGTTACAGTTGCGATAGAATGTACCCTTTCTGTTTGCGGCATCAAAAACATCTGTTTTTTTCATGATAGTAGATACAAAGATGATAGAGAGGAAAGAAAATACAAGATCGGAGCAAAAAACGATGAAAGAGTGCTGATTCATATCCTGTTCCTTGGCATGAGCAGTCCTTTGGTAGCGATTGTATCGTTGCTGGATCCACTCATAAGAGTGATGATTCATATCACCTGATAATAGCATTCTTTAGGATCTCTGCATAACAATCTTCTTCATCTACCTACATGTTACCATAACACCATAATCTCAGTCAATTTCATCACATTTTTCAACTACAGATCACAGCTTATTAACAATCAGCTTAAATTTTTTCATTTAAATTTTGTCTATTTTACACCTTTAAAATCACATACTACAACATATCAAGTGATTTCACATATATAAAAAAAATATTGAGAAAAAACATTAACTGTCTCAATTTGTCTCCTGAAGGATAAGAGTCAGGTTTTCATCTTCAACAACTTTGAGAAAATAATAGAAAGGGTTACTATTTACTACCAACCTGAAGTCCTGAACAAAACCTCAGCATTGAACATTAAATTAAAATTAACAGATAAAATGAAACAAATCAACTTAAATAAATGAAATTTTAATTTTAGGAAAAAATAAAAACCTTAAACACCGTCCATCTCTTTCTCAACCTTGGTCTGTATTTTGTGGAAGGCCCTAACTTTCTTCTTCTCTACTTCGATGAGAACATGGGTTAGTAAAGATAAGTAATTTTCCAAAATCAAAACTCTTTTACTCTGATTCAATCACAGTTTCAAAAAATACGTCGTGTTTTACTATATATATGCCATTTTAGAACCTTATAACAGAGTATTTGGTAGATATAAACACTTATATCAGCTTTTAAAAGAAAAATAATGAAAATAATTCATAAAAACTCACTTGAATGATCTTCTTTGAGACAGACATGATGAACACTGTTTAAAATAGAGAAGTTAGATATGATGAAGAAGTGTGAACTGTGTAAAATTAAGGTTACTTTCTGCGAGTCGGATTAGGCTATCCTATGCTGGTAGTTCTTGTACTTTGGCGATACTGTTGTAGTTCTTGTATTCGACGGAGAGGAAATCATCTGAGGCAACAGAAGTAGACGATGCTGATGTCAACGGTAAAAAATTTTCGCTGAGCTTCAAATTTTAAATTTCAATTTTCACTCTCTGCTGTTTTGATAAGTTACACGTGTCATACAATGAAAGCTAACACTTAACAAGTACTGAACACACCACTTGTCGTGTAAAGAATCTACTACTACTCTCTTATTTTATATATATATATATATATATATATAGATTCTATAGAATTTTTTATTTTTTTGGTATTTAGTTTAGTTCTATAGAATTATTGATATCAACTAACACAGATATGTGCAAGTGGGCCAGAAACAAATTTAAATAAATCACAAAATAAACTTAAATAATTGACTAAAGGCCAATGCAATTTCTTGTAGAAGTGATTCCACCATCCACAACAAGATTATGGCCACTAACATACTTAGATTCTTCACTAGCAAGAAAAAGTGCAGCCTCAGCAATATCGGACGACCTCAGAGTTACCCCTCTCAAATTTGCAAGCCCTCTAACAAACTCCTCAATCTTCTCAACTTCCTCATGCGAAGGCAAATTTACATTATTACCCTCCACCTCCTCACTAGTATGCCACGCGTTAACAAGCAATGACGTGGCAACCCCAAATGGTGAAATTGAATTTACCCTTATGCCATGCCTCCCTAACTCACAAGCAGTGTTCTTAGTGAGTCCAAGAATGGCATGCTTTGAAGCGGTGTAAGAATGTGGACCAAGACCACCCATAACACCCGCAACACTAGCAGTGTTGATTATTGAACCAATTCCATTAGGAATCATGACCCTTGAAGCATGTTTAATTCCCAATGCAACACCTTTAACGTTGACCCTCATTATCATGTCAAACTCATCAGGGTCAAAATTGACAATGCTCTTCTTGGAATTTGATTGGTCGCCTAGCACACCGGCGTTGTTGAACATTATGTCCAGTTTGCCGTATTTGGAGACTGTGGAAGTTACCAAATTGTCCATGTCGGGTTCTATGCTGACGTCACAGTGGACGAAGGTCGCTGATGGAGAAAGTGAGTTTGCAAGATTGGATCCATGTGTGTCGTCCACGTCAGCAATTACAACCTTCGCGCCATGTTTCACAAAGAGTCTCACTGCTGCTTCACCTATTCCTTTGGCACCACCAGTTACAATCGCAATTTTCCCTTCCAACCTATAATAATAATAATTATCAACCATATATTAATTAATATTTCATAAGCAATACTGATCTTTATTAAAAAGTAACGTAAATTACTTCCAAAATTTAGATTACCGGTAATAAGCTATAACCAAACAAAGAAATTTTTAAGAGTGAGTTACTTAATCTAACATCACCAATAATGTGATAGATTAAGTCCTTAATAGTAAGAGAAGATGATCGATGACTTTAGGTTATATAGAACTGAATGAATTATGAGTACCTATTTAAGGGAGGGGATGATAAATTGGTGGTGTCTGGTGGTGTTGTTGTGTGAAGAGGCACTTCTTGAATGGGTCTATCATCAGACATAACTTCTGTAGCTGCAACCATGCTTATTAATTGAGACAGTGTGTGTGGCTCTATTGCAAAGTGTTCGAAAGACAGAGGAATTTATATGCAGAGCAGATTAGAGAGGCTTAAATATTAGCTTCAAGTTATTGGCGTGGCTATATATGCGAAACTACGTGAAATTATAGGATCAAAACCACCCATATATATATGCGTTGATGTGTGTGTTTTTTCAGAAGGATAAATCTTGAGTAACTTACTTTGCATCAAAACTAACCTCACATTTTTGTTATTATTGATGATCATTTAATTTGGTTGTTATGACTTCCAGTGGGGCTACGTTTTATTTCATACATACATGATATAAGTACAAAATTCAATCGATGTCAAAATTCAGAGACGTACAATTGGATAACTAATCCCCTAAATTAAAGTTGTCTTCACATGAGAATAATAAATGAGAATTATTAAATAATTTAATATATTCAGTTAGATTGTTTTTTTCCAAATATATTTAACTAGATTATCACTATTATCTTT
>NC_029788.2:122990269-123002937 GCF_000816755.2 Arachis ipaensis
ACATTGGTCTTAAGATAATTCTATACCAATGCCAAGAAAGTATTAATTTAAAAAAAATAAATGTAAGTTTATAATGCATATAAAACTTTTAAGTCCTCAATCATATCATACTCTTAAGAGAGTTATTGGTTTGCACCAACTTATATAAATTAAAAGCCTTAATTATTAGTCTTACAAGATTTGGGAGCACTTTGCGAGACCAAAAAAGTAAGATAGGGACCCTGACAAATATGTTAATTGAAAGGCAACTACTTTCATGAAGATAGCAAAAACATCTTCTTATGATGATCCTTGTTTAAAAAGTGTAACTTATTTATTTAGCAACACTTTAAATAAAGGTAACACTTTTACTTTAAATAAAATCAAGCCCTACAATCTATCATCCAATGGTCAAAATGATGTATCTTCACATAATGATAATCATTAAATCTTCATTGGAGTAGCCACCTAATTGAAATGCCTCCATTATGCTACTTAATGCTATATGTAATACTGTATCATTGCGTTTATGGTCCCCAAACATATGTTCATAGAAAAACTTATTAAAAGATACTGGCCCGGCCCTATCGTAGCACTATTCCTAAAGTTTATAATTTAGTAATGAATCTTAATACACACTTGCTCGAGAGATGACACTTTATTTCGCTTTCTTATTCTCGGTGTTTATCATGTTCTAATTGTTTAAAATGCTTTTAATTCATCGATTATTTGCCAACGTGTTCAAAATCCAAAATTCTCTGAAATTTGGATTTTATAAGCCCTACAAAATAAAGCAACTTTGAAGTCGGCAGGAATAAATTAATTAAAAACATGCCCATAAATAGTTATATTTTTAATATTTTTTTAAATAAAATTTTTTTGAATTAGATTAATTTTTTATATAATTTTTTTATTTATTTTATGCTATTTTTTTCACTTTTAAAATTCACTTTAAAATTAATTATAAAAATATTAAAACACACTATGTCTACCTAAGTTAATATGGAACTTATAACTAATAAAATCAAAATACCTAATACATTAACTAAACTAATAAAATCTAAACACCTAAACTAATTATTTGCTAAAACTAAAAAAGGAAAAAAAAACTAATTTCAAATTAAAATCCAAAACTCCAGCTATGTCCAAGTCATATTTAGTCTATTGATGTCTCCATCGCAAATATATTGTCAGGACCATATTTACTTCAGAAACTCAAATTTAAACTATTATAAAGTTATAAAATTCTTAAAAATTATTCAGATGAACAAAAATCTTAGTTGTTGTAACCTTATATATGCTTCAGAACATATCTTAGATGCTAAGATCCATATTAGGCATTTACACGTATCTCGAATACTAAGACTCTGTTCAATATTTACGTATATCTCGAATACTCAGTACCCATTTTTTCGCTTAACACATATTTTAGGTGCATTATGAATACGTCAATGGTCGTTTTGTTACAGGATCTGAGTATCTAAGATAAATTTATTTTTTAGTTCTTCTTTAGTATTGAGATGTGATATGTTATGTATTTAGATAATTATTTTATATTTTACGCATTTTTGTAATTTTTATATTTATTTAATTTAAATAAAAAAATCCTATATATGTTTGACGAAGAAAAATAGATAATTACTTTTTGCATTGTGATGAGTATTAGTACTCACTATGGCCATTTACACTTATATTATGTCATTTAGACCATCTCCAGTAGGAAACTCATCCCAATTTCTATTTATGGTCCACCTGTCATAAAAAGTAACTCCACATTAACTTTTGCGTCGTAAACAGTAAATAGGAACTCAAAGCATCTCTCTCTTCTCCATTAGGAGTAACTAACTTTAGTCCCTGTTATGGTCCCACTTAATTAATTAATTAAAATATTTAAAATTAATGTAATTAATTTTTTCAATAATATAATTTAAATTTAAAAATTTAAAAATAATTCATTATTAAAAGATATTAATATTAAATAAATTCATATATAATAATAATACACAATATATAATTCGCGATTACACTAATTTGTAAAATTACTTAATACAAAGAAAAACATAATTAAGCTCTATAGTTGACGACAAGCATTGTGAAATTGCCATATGTGTTCAATCAAGTCCTCTTTCAATTGTCTATGCTGCTGCCTATTTCGAAGTTGGGCATTTCTTTGGAGAAATTGATGGTATGGTGCAAAATTTTCTTCTCCCAGCTAAGCTTGTGATAAGCCATTTTCGACATCATCATACTCTAAGTTTTGAGCAAAATTTCCTGCATAAGTGTCTCTTTCATCCTCAACAATCATATTATGCAATATAATACAAGCTCTCATTATGTTGGCAAGCTTCTTCTTTTCCCAAAAGCGAGTTGGACCACGTATAATTGTAAAGCGTGCTTGCAACACTCCGAATGCTCGCTCCACATCTTTTCTTTGCCCTTCTTGATATTGTGCAAAGAACTTGTGTTTCTTCCCTTGTGGCTTTGAGATTGATTTGACAAATGTGGCCCATTTAGGATAAATACCATCTGCTAAATAGTATCCCATAGTATAATTATTACCATTAATAGTATAATTTACCTCCGAAGGACGGTCATTTAGAATATCATCGAACACTGGAGAACGATCTAACACGTTGATATCGTTATTTGAACCAGAAACTCCAAAGAACACATGCCATATCCAAAGGTCTGAAGATGCTACAATCTCAAGTACTATGGTTGCAACCTACGATAACCACTCATGTACATACCTTTCCACACCTTTGGACAATTTTTCCATTGCCAATGCATGCAGTCAATGCTACCCAACATGCCAGGAAAGCCACGACCCTCCGCCATTTGTAGCAGGCGTCGTACGTCATTTGAATTTGGTTTTCGCAAGTATTCCTCCTCGAACACTGAAATATAATGACACCTTCAACAAATTTTTTCAAGCATTCAATTGTAGTGCTCTCGCCTATGCGCACATAATCATCAACAGCATCAGCTGCTACGCCATATGCTAACATCTGTATCGCAGCGGTACATTTTTGGAGTGGTAACAAGCCTCTTCTTCCAGTTGCATCAACTCTCTGTTGGAAATACGGATAGACGTTTGAGAGAGCGTTTACTATCCAAAGGAACACATGTCTTCTCATTCGAAATCTTCATCAGAAAATGTCAGCATTATACACCGATTCATCTGCAAAGTAATCTTGAAAAAGGCGATCATGTCCTGCTTCTCGATCTCTGTTGATCCATTTACGAGGAGTTGGGATAGAGCTTCTATCACTACAAGAAAAAAGGTCTGTCGGCACACTTTTTTTTTGCCACGCTTTTAAAGCGTGCCCAAAAGTGGTCTATGGGTACGCTTTTATGAGGGTGGCCACTGATTTGTGATTTGGCTACACTTTTTTTTGTCACGCTTGAAAAGCGTGGCCATAGAGAAAAATCGGCACGCTTTTACGAAGGTGGCCACTTATTTAAAATTTGGCCACGCTTTCTTATTGCTACGCTTGTAAAGCGTATCCATAGAGAGAAATCGGCACGCTTTAAAAACGTGACTAATTTTTTTGTAACAGTCACATTTTTTAAGCGTGCCGATATACTGTGTTTATATAGGCACCCTACAAAAACGTACCGTAGAGTGCCACCCTATTTTTTACACACTTTACTTTTTTCTAAGTTAACTTTTAACCTATAGAAGTTGTAACTGCTGATACACTTCACTTTTATTTCCAAATTCATTTTTAACCTAGAAGATAACCTAAAAGCAAGCCGTCGCACCCAGCAAGCCATCGCACTAAGTTCATCACTGCCTATCGCCAAGACCGTCGCACCACACAGCTCGCCGTCATGTTCATCTAACCCTCACACCCAGCCCTTCATCTAGCCCTCACACCCATCCCTCTCTCTGTCGCACCCAACCCCGCACCATCAACGATCTCTCCCGCCCAGCTGTTTCTCGATGGTCTCTCGCACCCAACCGTCGCACCATCGACGCAACCCTCGTTAGATTTGGAACCCTCCATCGGCGCTGCTCCGTCCACGCACCATCAGTGGTCTCTGTCTCGGCGTGCCCTCCTACTCTCTCAGTGGTCTCTGTCTCGCAAACCCTTGTTGGATTCGGAACCTCAATCGTTGCTCACTCTATTTCGCAAACCCTCAATCGCCGCTCCTCCCTCCGTGGTTCAGCACCCGTCGCGTTGCCGTCTCCCTCTCTGAAGTCGTCGCGCCGCCGTCTCCCTCTCCCTCACTCGTCGCACTTCCGTCAGCCATGTTCAACGTTCACAATGCCGTGGTAAATTATTTGGTCAATTTTTTCCTTGATCTGATTATTTGATTTTTGAATTTGATTTTCTTGGTTCTTCATTTTTTTTATTTTTCTAAATTTCTATTTTTTGTTCTAATATGATCTGTGGTTTAGGGTTTTTTTTTTTCTCTAAACTTCTTGACATTTGGTTCTGTTCTGCTGTAGCTGTGGTAGTGCTCAGCTACTGATATGTGGTGCTCATTTTTTGAGTTCATTCTTTGCTGAATCTCGTTTGGCAGAGAATACCTCTAGATTTTTTGCAAGGTGGCAAATTTAGAGCAGCAGTAGATAATTACATTAGGCCTCCCCTAACTAAGGTATTCAAGTTTCTTTTTAGCTTCAAATTATGCCTCACTCAGGTTTTTCGAAGTTGATTGTGATTTCTTTCTTTTGTATTCTCTCCAGGGAGTTCCATCTCTTTTCTCTGATCTTTCGTCTTTGTATAATCACCCTGGGAAGGTCAGCTTTATCCCTTACATTTCTATAATTGAAAAACTATGAGATATTTGATTGTATTTTTTCTTCCATCATGTTATCTAATGGAAGAAGATAAGCTTCCTATGGGTTCTGATTGTTCTTTTTATTCTTTTGAACTTTGTTCAGGCAGACATTTTGGAATAACTTATTCTTGTATTTTTTCACAGCGCTCTTCAAGCTAAGGTACATTAAAGATCAGATAGCGAAGTAGGCAGCTTAATTGCTTCAGTGAATATAGGTTTTAAAGGCTAGCTAGTAATTAATTACTACTGTATATATAGATAGAGAGTGGTCACTACTACAGCCTGTATGTTCTTGTTTAATTATTTGTTTTTAGTTGTGTGTATATTTAAATATTTGCATCCTTGTTTTGGTTTTCAGAGGTAATTTAGTAAAGGAGGAATTCAAGAAATTATTGTAGCATTTATACTGAGCATCGCATCTGCTAAAATAAATAAATATGTCAAAGAGATTTGAGATTCATCAAGAGAATAATGAAGGAAGTGGTGGCAAGAGTAGTAATGATAATGAGGGTGAGGAAAATTCATTTGACATGAATGAAGGAGCGGCTATGAGTGATGATGAGGAATTGGAAGAAGAGAATAATAATGAAGCAAAGGAGGAGGAGGAGGATAACAATGAAGAAGGGAATTCAGCAAACCCAAGTAGCAGCAGCACAGCATCAAGAGAAGGGAAGAGTGGAAGTGGTGTGAAACAATATGTGAGATCAAAGATGCTAAGGCTTCGTTGGACTCCTAATCTTCGTCTCTCCTTTGTCCATGCTGTTCAGAGGCTTGGAGGTCAAGAAAGTAAGTCAAGAAAGTAATTCCACTCTCAAACAGTTGTAAGACTACACTTCAATTTGACTTGGGAGGAGTTCAATTTGATAAAATGGTCTGTTTCAATCTTTTTTTAAGTGATTCTTCTGTCTTGTGTCTATCCTCTGAGTATGCTACTATTGTAGGTTCCTTATATTACAATTGCTTTGACGGATTCTAAACTTGGTGCGGAAGGGGCGTAAAGAACTTTTTGATTGGTTATCTAGGCAACTTTCTGTGCAAAGCAGTTTTGCTGAAGCTGCACAACTTCTGAAGCCAGCCTCTGCTGCAATGACAGTAAGTTTTGGACATTCATGGACCAATTCTAGCTTTAGTTCTTGAGAAGTTGAAACCATATGGAGGCCTTCAAGGTAGGGTTTTGTATCATAGCTCATTCTTAATCCACTTTGTTGCTCAGGGTTAATGATTAACATGAGTATTCTTATGTTTATTTTCATTCCCATGCAATATTTGTGCTTAGAATCATTTGAGTCTGCTAAGGCAGTTTCAGTGGGCGCATCCAAAGGTGTTCAAAGGCTGGGAAATTAACAAGTTTTGAATTTGGATTAGTTCTGCAAACACTACTGCCAATGCTTTAAACTCTGCTTTAGTGGAACAACGACTGACAGTGGTTTGTTTTCTACATTCCAGAAAACCATATTCGATCCATAGTAAACACAATATCTAGTAGTTGAAAAGAAATTTAGATCATTTAGATCTCCAAGTTCTTTTAATAAAAAAGTTGAATGTAATTTGTTTAAAATAGTTTGTATCATAGTAGAATTACTTTCACCGACAAGCATATCAACAACATAAATAAATATATAAATAATTGAAGTAGTTGTAAAATGTGTGAAGAGGAAAGGATTTGATTTTGTGCTCATAAATCCAAAAGATTGTAAGGTGGCAGTAATGGTTAGATACCAAGCTCTAAGAGCTTATTTCAAACCATATATTGCCTTGTTTAGTTTGCAAACAAGGTTTGAATTTGAGTAAACAAAACTAGGGAGTTGAGACATGTAAATAGTCTCGGTTAGATTTCCATTTAGAAAAGCATCATGAAAATTATACTGCTTCACTGCCCAAGCTTTTGATAAAGCTATGATTAAGATTATTCTAATAGTTACAGGTTTGATAATAGGTGAGAAAACCTTATCAAAATCCACACCTGCTGTTTGTGTATATCTACAAGCAACTAACCTTGCTTTATGCCTAAGAATGTTTGAGTTTGTGTTGGTTGATTACTTTTAAGATTTGTTTGACTTCCTAACTACTTGATTCATCATCTTGATAGCAGGCTGTTGCAACAAAGGGTGCTAGGTCTGAGCCTATCTCTGTCCAAGATATAGCGCTTCAGTCTCAAGCTTTATTAAATGTTAAGGATTCAAACAAGGAACTGCTAAGCTCTGTATACCATAATCTACATTAAATCTTCAAAAAGAGTTTATGGATGAACTGTCAACTGTGTTGCCTTACATGCAGGAAGATAGAGAAAGAATGGTGATTCGAAAGTTTAAGTTTGAGGACCCACGCATTGAGCAGATTCAAGATCTAGAGGTGAGTCCATTTTTAACCAATGACCATGTGTATATTTTCTGTGATTTTTGAATTGTAATAAACTACTCTGCAACATGCTTGTGATGCAGAGTGATATGATTAGGTACTTCAGAGAGTATTTATATAGGAGACTCTTAATTGATAACTTCTTGAGAAATAAAGAAATATGATTTTAATGAGATTATTACAATTTGTGCTCTTGGAGTAGCTGCCCGCTGGTAGTTCTGCCCCCTGCACAGCTTCCACGGTTTTGGAGATTTAAGCGAGACTATCAAGGTATCATAACTTTTTTCTAGGTTTCATTTGTATGTTAACTCAGTGCTGTGAATTTTGATGAGCTTTCAGATAACAGATGATGCATTAACGTATAGTGGTATTGGCTGTAATTGGACACTACCACCATATGGTTTGCCACTATTCTTCTTAGTGTGAAATTCCACTACTTAGTAATAGCTATATGTTTGTTGTATTTGTTGAAACCTCAGCTCAGACATCGAGTATTTTTTTTTTTAATGTAACTGGTGTTTCAAGTTTGAACATGCTCAACTAGTGCCAACTTATATGCATCATTTGATTCATTATGGCTGCTTGCTATCGTTGAAGTCAATGCAATGTTTACATTCCATTTGTCAATGTTTTATGTGATTTTAATGCATACTTTTCACTAATGCTTCCTTGATGCCGGCATGAATTTTTTTACATTAATTCAGTTAATGAAATGATTTAATGAGATGAGATGAAAATTTTCATTTGTTCACTTTGCTATTAGAAAAATGTACCTATATTTTTTATTTGGGAACCTAATGTATGAAATTTAAATCTGCCTTTAGCCTCTAATATTCTGAATTATGATGCTATACCAAGTAATGAGAGTTAATATTAATATGTTCAGGTCAGAGGTGATGTCTACACATATGACTCGGGTCTTGTTGCAAGTACGTATTATTATAAAAAGGAGGCTACTAGTTTTGATTACTAAGTGACAAATTTGACATGGTTGAAATTAGTACTGATTTTGCAATTTGTTGTATAGTTCTCATGCATACAGGTTACTGTTGCTCAACAGCTTCTCCACCTCCAACAGCTATACAAGAGTTGCGGGCAATCATTCGTGTGCTACAAATTAGTCCGGATGTTGTTTAGGAATTAGACTAGATTTTTTATAACATAGAATTGTAATTTTTTTAAATGTTTATTTTGGAATTTGAATTTATTTTTTTTTAAATATTTTATTCATGTTTTATCATGTACATAATTCATATAAATCAATGGAAGATTAATTTTTTAGTATTATATTTTATTTGAAAGATTAACTTATTAGTATTTCTATTTTTCTTATTTTTCTTTTTTTTATTTGAAAAAGGATTAGGCCACGCTTTTGAAGTGTAACGACAAGTTTTTAATTTTTGGCACGCTTTAAAAGCGTGGCTGTATATCCATCTTTCGGCATGTTTTAAAAGCGTGGCTGTATATTCATCTTTCGGCACGCTTTAAAAACGTGGCTATAGGGTTATACATACAGTCACGCTTTTAAGCGTACCAATAGATAAAAGCGTGGCAAAAAGTAAAGCGTACCAATAGATCAAGAAAAGCGTGCCGATAGATCAACCGGCACGCTGGCAGATGTGACCCTTTCAAAAGCGTGCCGATAGCTCAAAAAGCATGGCGAAAGGCTATCGGTACGCTTTTTTGCACCTTTCGGTACGCTTTAAAAGCGTGTCAAAAAACTTATTTTCTTGTAGTGTCGATATCTTCTTCTGAATTTTCGAGTAAACACTCATCGATCCAATTATCTATGAGTGTGTTATCTTGCCGTCTTCTTTTGCCATAAAAAGCCTCATTAAACATATCATCAAAATTTCTAGCCATATCTAAAAATGTAATTTTTAGTTCTCTTTCGAAGTGAGAAACAAGAGTTAAAGTGGAGTTGCAGAGTCAATGATAGTTAATATTTATAAGTGTGTTTGCAATAAGTACCTACTCCTCAACGGCTAGTTTTACAACGGTTACTTAACGGCTAGTTTTGCAACGGCTACTTAACGGCTAGTTTTGCAACGGTTACTTTCATGAACAATAACGGCACAATAATATTGACTAATTTAAAAAATTACACCAAAAATAAACAAAACAAACTACATCACATACCAATAATACGCAATAAAAATAAGAATATACTACATAACTCTATGAATACAAGGAACCATTAAGTAAACCACTTGGCGATTATTTTCTCACATGCAATCTCATGAAGAGCTCGTCGTTTTTCACTCATTTATCTCCATTTTTTTAATATACCTCTGATTTTGTAATTCTTGTTCTTTCATTACCGCTTGAATTTGTAAATCCTTCTCTTTGATTGCCATAATTTTTGCTCTATGTTCCCTCTCTTCTTCTCTTTCTTTTTCCCTATCCATTAGTTTCTTTTCTCTAACATTCTTAATATCTTACATGAGAGATAACTTTTTAACCACCGATGATTTCTTTTCGCTAAAATCTTCAGGCATTTTTGCTTTTTTCTTACATTTTTGCTTGCTCTTCTTTGATCCTTGTGGGCAAACGGGAGAGTCCACACCGGGTTCGTCAGCTAATGGTGTTTCTGGGTTTGATGAGGATGAGTATGCTCCAGTTGCACTAACCTTAGTTCTCTTTGAGCCGCCACTCTGTGTAGGTAGTTGGCTTCTCCATTTTTGCTCCAACCGAAGCATGTTCCAATGCCTCTCAAAAGTGAATTTTTTTACCATAATTTGTGGAATAATGTTTATAGGCAAACTCCTTTATATCATCAACGTTCGAACCACTCCTTATGTTTTGACTAGCTTGATCGTAGTAACCAGCAAATTGTGCAACAGCCTTGTTGATCTTATACCATCGTTTCTTACATGCAACTACCCCCCTTGTCATGTCGGAGCAAAATTCTACACAGTAGCTATGAATTCAACTCCAAAATATTTCTCCTTTTTGATCGGTACCAACTATAGGGTCAGTTGAAACATTTAACCATGCACTGATCAGCATCTCATCCTCTTTCCAATACCAGTGTTGAATACTATCTTGCCTCTGATCTTCAATATCATCATGATTGAGGTCGATAGCATCTAATCCACGAGGGTTGGCAAAATTTAAATATTACGAATTTGGACTAGATTGTATAGGAGTATGAGATGATGGGTTAGAAGAGCCACCAACACCAGATGAGTTATGTCTTGATGCACTAAATTGAGTTGAAAACGGCAAGGAAGTTGGACTAACATTTCCGATAGAGGGGGTTAAATATGGAAGAAAATGGAAAAATGTGGTGTTTGTGAATTTTGATTTTGCGGTTGGAATATAGAAAATTGATTATTATAAGGAGCTTGAAAATTAAAATTAGAAAGATTTTGTGGATTTGGATTTTGAAATGTATTCGGTAGTGTGAAGTTTTGATTTGGAACTTGAGAGTTTGAGGTTTGAGATTGTTGGGTATTTGGAATTTGAGAAAAGTTTTGTAAGTAATTGAAGAAAGAGTTGAGTTGGTTTGGATCCATTTTTTCGAACAAAAAATAATATTAGCATAACTTTGATTTTGTAAACTTGGAAGAAGATAAAGAAGAGTAGTAGAAAGTGTGAGAATAGAAGTGTATCTAAGTGGTATATATAGAGTACAAAATATTAGGGTAAAAAACTCAAATAAACCAAGCTGAGAAGTTTATTACCCAAATCAGCCAAAACAAAAATTTTTTCAGCAATCCACCAATGACCATTTAAATATAATTCGAATCATATTGATTCGAACTACAAATGCATGTAATTCGAAACAACTTGCTTCGAATTACGTTTGAATGGATATGCATGTAATTCGAATCAAGTAAATTCAAATTAGAGAAGGGTAAATCGAATTGACTCGATTCGAATTAGTAGGCTCACGTGACTTTATGGAGTTCGAATCATATTGATTCGAATTATTCAATGTTGGTGACACTAGGTTGTTCGAATTAAGTTGATTCGAATTACTAGTGAGTTGCCTATATAATGCTACGTTAGTTGGATATATATCAATTTTTTTTTCACATTCTTACTTGGATAGTTGGATATATATCTTATAGTTGATACAAAAGATATTTACTGTATAATTTTATAAATTTTATACATAACATAAATACAATGTAGTAAAAGATAGAAAAAAAAGAATTTATATGAACAAAAAATAATTAAAAAATCATAAAAATTAATAAAAATACCTAAAAAATTATAGCACTACAAAAAATAAAAAAAAAATCAACAATATTTGTCATATGAATAAAAGAAATACAATAAAATAAATAAAAAATTATATAAACAAAGTCAAACAAAAATAAAAAAAAATCATAAAAAATATATATATATAAAATAGTATAGGAAATGATAAAAAAAAACTCATATAAAAACATAACATCAGAAATCGTAACATTAAAAATTAAAATATGAAAATGATCCATCGAAACTTATGTAAGGATCAATTCTATTTTTCTCCAATAGATAGAAATTCGTTTGTGTCAGAAAAAGTTTTCAAAGCATTCACCGTTGGAGTTGGTCTTATTAGTATCGACACAAGCAAGAAGATCCTTTGTATCAAGCAGCCAATCAATCAATCAATTAAATTAGTTTAATAATTTAATAATATATTTTAACTCAAATTTTTAAATATTAATGATTAATAATAAAAATAATAAATTTTGATAATAATAATATAGCATTTAAGTTATTAACACTATAGTTTACTGTTTATGCAAACCAAACCCAGGATTGAATATATATCAGCATAAGAACCTACCAATCATCACTATTGTAAAGTTTGGATATCAAAACAAATGCATGTTGAATGAAGTACCTATATTTAAGTGTTGTTTAGGTCCCATCGTTGCCTTTGACCATTGATATATTTTTTACTTTTCCCTTGCAATTAGTATATAGAAACAAGATAACTTGAAACTAAATAGAGGAATTTATCTATTAAAAACAAAAAGTCAAAAACAAAAAAATGCATTAGCCAGTTCAAACCAAATCAATAAAAATCTAGTTGAGTTGGGTTAAAAACAATAAAAAGAAAAATATAGATATGATGATGTTTGTTAGGCCATGTTTGTTTATAGGGACGGAATATTAAAATATAAATACAAAGATATAAAATTATATTTGATAGATGAGATATAGATAGAGATATTGTGTTCAAAGACAATGAATTAGTGTATTTTGTGTCCATCCTAATAGAAAAGACACAGAAAATACTAACAAAAAATATAATTTATTTTTTATTTTTTCTTTCATTATTTTTATTAATTTTTTATAATTATATTTTTATTATTATATTTTTCATCTCAAATTTTTTGAATGATAAAAAATAAGAATAAATTAAATTTTCATAATTTGTTCTAGTTTATCACTAAACATAATACAATAACACAAAATTTTGTGTCTCTGTCTATCAGTGTCTTATCCTATCCTGTTCTCTCAGTATCTTGTCCTATCCTGTTTTCGGAAACAAACGCAGCCTAATATACAGTACTTTTATTTTATTTTTTCATTATTAA
>NC_029788.2:123002965-123006430 GCF_000816755.2 Arachis ipaensis
ATTTTATGTCTCTGTCTTTTATGTCTTGTTATTTATTATCAGCCTTATAGTAGCATAAAAACTTGTATTATATAATTAACTTTTTTTTAAGAAACTAAGTAGTACATGGACAAATTATTGGTAAAGAGCTGATATCCATGCATTATGGTAATTTTACCTAACGGATTTTAGTAACATTTAAACAACCTAAATTATATATGTATGTATGTGTGGTGACTTTTAAAAAGTCCACCCTTTTAAATAAAATGCTCACTTTTGAGGATGAACATTATTGTAAAAGCTAGTTTCCATATGATGATGATACACAAGTGTTGAGTGGTGGGTATGACTTATCTAAAAGCATGTATATTAGAAGTGCATATATAATAATGATGCAAACTTTGCTTAAAAGCCTTGGGATTTTGCTTTTGGAAGTGGGAGTAAAATATATTGTGAATCTCTTTTCAATTCCTAACAAGATCAAATTTCAACAAACTATATATATATATAGGACTAGGCAACAGCATGTTGGTTGATTATTAATGTTATATATATGGTGGTGGAATAATTCTATTTGTATTGGTCAATTCTACTGTACTCTTACCTTTATTATTTTATATTACCACTACATTTTTTTTTTGTTCTATTTGATTTTTTCAGTATTTATAATCTGTTAAACATTTGATTAAAAATAGGTCACATGTATAAACTCTTAACATTGATTTTCTTTAATAGATTTCATATCCAAAATCTTAAATATGAAAAGAGTTCATTTGTCTCTGATAAAAATAAAATACAAAAAATAAAGTCATTTATCATATTTTAAAATGACAAGTTGGTCTTTCATTATTTAGGCTAAGTTAACAAAGTAAAAATATTTTCTTACATGTATAATATGCTTAATTTCTTTTATGGTTGATATTGCTGCTGCTCTTGACAGAAACAAGGTAACAACAGTTTTACGGTTCTAATAGATGTGCATTTTTATGTGAGATTCATTCTTGTATAATATGCTTGTGTCCAATACCTACCATAGTATATATTTACACGCGAGTAAAACTGCTTTGAATGTATACCTGATTACTTGAAGTGTTGTTTAGGTCCCATCGTTGCCTTCGTCCATTGATATATTTTTTACTTCTCCCTTGCAATTAGTATATAGAAACAAGATAACTTCAAACTAAATAGAAGAATTTATCTATTTAAAAAAATGCTTAAGCCAGTTCAAACCAAATCAATAAAAATCTAGCACATTCTGACATATGATTGTTCTTTAACATTTAAGCATTCCTTACCTCATCTCTAGCTATTAAACAACCAAAAGAAAAAGAAAATGGAAGGAGCTAGTAAGTTAAGTAGTCTTTTTTGTAATGATACTTGGATAGAAGCCAAGGAGAAACAGGGAAAGAAACAGCTACACAAGACTGTTATTACTTAATTAGTGTCCACAGCATAACTAACAAAGCGAAATTTGGAAAGAAAACCATACTTCCAAAGAAAAATAAAATTGAAGGTTTTCAATCTTCTTCATGCTCAACTTGTTAATCCTACAATTTATTTAAAACTCTAAATTGTTCGCCTGTATGTTCGTTGTCCACTGATATGCTTGCTCCATATTCTCTTCCTTTATTTGACCCCATTGTCATTCTAATCTTTGGCAACATCATCATGTTGTTCAAAACATTCTTGGCCTGCAAAGAAGATCAGCGGGTAAAGGTCACAGCTTTATACATGAAAACATAGCTAAACCTTAAGCCTCACCATAAGACTGGACTGTAAGAAGCAAGAAAGTGATTAATGATAAATTGTAATTTCATACCATCAATAGTCAAATCTCATATCTGAATGCAACTTTATGCATGATACATCTTGCTTGGTACTTTTTCAATAATCACAAAGCAACAGGGTGCAAAGCATAGGAGAATAGTTTACATACCAGTTTTCTTCTTCTTATCCCTATCCTTAATGTCACCGGGCAATGGCAAGAGACTCTCTGTATATACACAGAAACTAAAAGAGAAGTAACAATATGGAGAAAGAGGTGGAGGAGAATGATTTAGAAGCTCTCCCCTGACGTTATATTTGCCAAACCTTATCTTGGAATATATCGGAGTAAAATTTAGCGCAATAATGTCACTTCCATTGGATGTGCATACAGGCATACCATAAGGAATCTCATATATTAAAATCCAAGATGACGGCACTTTGTATTCTTTCATAACCCATATCTTAGTTTTATTGTTGTCAACGTCATTCCAATACAAGGCTAGGCACCCTCCTAATACGATGAGATTAATGGGATGACACCCTTCAAGTTGTTTTGGTATAGATATCTCGGAGAAACTCCTTTCCTTCAAATCAAAGATAAGAATACCATCATCAATGTAATCTTCATCAGATCTAGAGTAACACAACCAATGAATAGCGCCATGTAAGAAAAACCCAGAAAGTTTCTGCTTCGGCCACCTACACATGGATTTGGGGAGTGCGGCATCGAGATTAATCCATGAATTGGTTCTCAACGAAAAGCAAACTAAGCGGTGTTGGTTGTAACGATTATCAAGCCAAGATAGAACTATTAAATAGTCATCTCGTGATGCATCGAAACCAAATCCATATCGAATTGCATCATTGTGCGGGAGGTTAATACGAGAGTAAGATATTGTTTTGCTGGATCCAGTGACTGGGTTCCATATAACAAAATTTGGTTTTTCGTTTAAGAGAAGAAAGCCTCTGCAGGATCCTATGGTACGAAAATCATAACGTGGCATGATGATGGAAGGGAGAGATACCTCTTTCTGTGTTGGAACATGAAATAGCGTGTCGAGCTGAACACAGTAAGCATTAGTATTGTCTTTTAGGACGAAGAAGTGCGAATGGGAAGATGCGGCAGAAATTACGTTGTAATGTGATTCGGCGAAGTCTGGATGGGAAATGAGAGAGTGCCAAAGTTTTGAAATGAATCTGAGGCGAAGCAGGTCTTCGGCGGGTACCCTTAGAAGGATTCGGTGAATGAGCTTCGGAGGGAGGATGTCATTCATGCCCATGTGCTTCCTCTCCATGTTTCTTCTCTTATTGTTTTGTGGTTAGGGTTGTGCCTTGTGAGCTGTGACAATTCAATTCACATGTGATCTCCCATTTTATATATAGTTAATTTTATGGTCTCTTTGTAATTAGACAATAAATTGTAGGGCAAATTACACTATTAAATCAAAATAGAGAAAAAATTACATGATTCAATTAAAGCTAAAAATGTAACATGGATCAATCAAAAGCCTGTTTTTATGTAATTCGAATCAAATTAATTCCAATTACAAACCAACAGTAATTGGAAGTTGATCGATTCGAAATATGTAGCCAAAATTCGTATATAATTCGACCCTACCTGATTTGAATTATACATGCAAGTTGACACAGCTTGTAAGCCCCAGATTTTTAGAAAATAAATTATGAATTATTTATAATTATATATATGATTTTCTTTAA